>NC_134488.1:82125073-82277573 GCF_040206685.1 Ascaphus truei | reverse complement strand
GTCAACTGATGTGAAGACCCTAAAACCATTGCACATGTCCTATTCACCTTCGGTGAGTAGGATTTCAATTTTTACCAAGGCGGAGCAGTTTCATCTTCCTGGTGCACCAGCACATGGAAGTTTTTATATTGCATACATCATGTCTGATTCAATTGTTTTAGAATTTGTTTAATACCACTTGTTTTTTTATAATAAATTGCTCTCTTCACACTATTGTCCATGGGTAATACACTATTGCAGTGTTTTCTGTATTTTTGTCTTCCTTTTCTGAGGTAATCAGCCTAGGTCAAGAACTTTTATCCAAAATCCTATTCCATATCACACCTCAGTGCCACCGGAGGTTTTCCTTCCACAAATTCTATATCTGGTTGGGAGATACCAGATCAACCTTTTGGGCAGCGCCAGGACAACCTTCATTGAACTTTGTATCACAGGTTCTTTAATATTGTTTTATTATTGTTTTATCATTGTATTATTGTTTGCACGAGCGCTATATTGCACTTATATTTTCACCAATCATTATATTAGATGATGGTGACGACTAGCGAACAACTATTATAATAAATATGTAACAATGCTTTCAATGATTGGTGCGCAGATTAACAATCAGTACATAATGTTATCCTATTGTGCAAATATTTACTATGCACTTAATTATCATAATGATGTTGCTAAGCACTGAAGTTAGAACTTATAGTGATATTTTTTTCTTTTCTACTTACATTATATGTATTGCCATGTGATATATGCAACCAACATTATCACTCAGCAAACACATTAATCTACTATATATTATAATCTCACGTGTGACCTGACAAAGAATGTAAATGCTACATAACAACTCGTCGACATTGTATCTGTACGTACACAATAACAATAGTGAGGTGATAGAAACTGTTTAGTCGTGTGAATGTTATATTATCACCTAAGTTGTAGTGTAAACTAACATGCATGAGCTAATGAATGTTAGGTAAAGATCATTAAACCATGAACTTTTGTGTGCACATTTAATTCACACGAGTAACTATAGTTTAGTGTTATTAGTAAACGTTCAACACATACATAGCTTAGTGAGGCCGATGATAAAAGCAACATTATTATGTTGGTTTATATTATTTCTGGTAGAAATACATGCATCACACCAAAACTACAACACACACACACACACACAGTAGGTTGCTGAAATGTGTGTGTATGTAAATGTATACTTCATTTATGATCATATGTTGACAGTAGTTATAAAGGATTATGATCATTTTGAATAAGTAAAGTGAATGAAATAAAAACTTTAATAACTACATTGTCATTGTGTTGAATGATTTAGGAAAAGTTGAGAATTCCAAAAACTATACTTTGGAATGGTGTTAACATTTTGACAAATGTTAGATGAACGTCAAATCAACACACAAATTTGACTTATACATACACATGTGACAATGTAGTAATGAACATGAAGATGAAGTGAGAGAATAACTAGTCACATACATTGCAATGTTAATGATGTTTAACACATTAGGGTATTTTCATACAAACATGCATTGAGTGTTAACATCGCTCATGTGCATGAATAGATGTTCTCCCATAATCACTAGCTGAGCAGGGTTTATCCCCTTGTCTCCCCCCACCCCTATATTCCATGAATGGATGTTGTTAAGTTGCCAAAATTACATGTTATGTAATGTAAGTAATAAGAAAACACACTGCACAATAACCACCAAGTGTAGATAAACGCACGGACAAATACAGAAACGACATGTTTCTATTGTCACATCTTTTTCATTACGTTCTGTTTATACATCCTGTAACTATACCTGTATCGAGGTTTGCACATCTTATGACAGATGTGAATTGAAATACATACCATGAGCAGTAATTGGAGTGATATACCTTGAAAAAGAAAACATGAATGAATATAGATCATTGTCATGACATGTTCATTAATGTAAGCAACACACAGAAGTGACAATTTTGTATGTGATACGAAACAAAATCTATCATACGTCAAATATGATCTTAAATACAAAATAGTGTACACATCATTGTGACAAACATGTCACACTCCAAAAGAAACATATGTAACCATACTGCACTAGCTATTGACTATCGACATAGTAGGTTTATTGTGTATGCATAACCAAAAAGAGCATGTACATAAAATATAGGGGCTTATGCAGAGAGGAACGGTAAAAAAGTGTAAAATGGCTATAAAATAGCCACAGATTTGCCGTTAGTGAAGGTGTTATGCAGAGAACGTCGTTAACTCTTGTTACACATTTCGGTGAAAAACTGCTACTTGCCATCTTTTCCTGGCTACTTGAAACTCGCCATACTAATGCACATATTGGCGTGTTCCAGCGATTCGAAGCTTCTGGAATACCACGCTATATTAGCATGGCGAGTTCCAGGTTCTCGCCACGAGTTTGCCGACTTTTACACCTCTGAAAAAATTTCTGGCCACTTTTAAAAATCGTGCCATTTTCTCTCGAGTTTAAGGATTTCTGGCTAGTTTTTTCGCCAGAAGATGGCGCTATTTCCTTATCTATGCTCTCTGCATAAGCCCCATAGATTTAGTACACATTATTTCTTCACGTACACACAACACCTTTTATTGGTAAGAAGTATAATACAAACTGTTGATGAATGACATAACGGTGCCACATGCAATTGTCCACACAGCAGAGAAGAGAAAGGTGTGTGAACCATATTCATCTGTTTCCTAAGTCAATGGTATTTGGACACATGTATTTATCATTACAATGAATTAATATGTATGAATGTAGTTCTATGAACATATATGTATTTGCTTACATGAAAAATAGGTGTTTATGACATTCTGACGTGTCTCAACACCACCGGCTGTTTGCTCAGTGTCAGCTGGTAAATTTAAGGGATGCTCCTCCTCCAAGCCCTGACGTATGTCAGTTTGTACATTATTGCGGAGTGCCAGATTGTGCAAAATGCAACATGCAATTATAATATCTGACACTTTAGCAGGCTTATATTGCAATGCCCCCCTGTTCTATCTAAACACCGAAATCGTTTTTTCAGAAGCCCAAATGTCCTCTCTATAACGGATCGGGTAGATATATGGGCAACATTGTACCTCTCCTCTGCTTCACATTGAGGGTTTGCCACAGGGGTCAATAGCCACGGCCTAATTCCGTATCCTGAGTCACCTATAATCCATCGTGCCAAAAAATGAAACAATTTGTGTTAACATTATTACATTGAACAGTTCATATAAAAACTAGAGTTGTTTGTTAACACATCATAATATGTACTCACCCACCAGCCAACCAGGTCCAAAATAGCCTTCTTTGAAATCATGGAAGACTGATGAGTTTCTCAGGATAGAGGAATCGTGACTGGAACCAGGGAATTTGGCTACCACATGCATAATCTTCATCATGGCATCGCATACCACCTGTACATTCAGGGAATTGTAGTGCTTACGGTTGCGGTAAGCATGCTCACTCTGACTAGGCGGGATCAAAGCAACATGGGTGCAATCTATTGCATCCATCACACATGGTATCCCGGCTATGGTATAAAAGCCATTCCTGACTTCCAGCCACTCTGTGTGCTCTGTAGGAAAATGAATATAATTCCTAGCGCGTCTATTCAGTGCACATAGAAACTGTGTAAAGGCCCGCGAGAATGTAGATTGCGAGACCCCGCCCACTATGCCCACAGTTGTCTGGAATGACGCGGAAGCAAGATAATGTAAAGAGCACAGCATTTTAACAAGCCCAGGGACTGCACGACCTCTGGCTGTCACAAAATCTAAATCTCCCCGTATCTCTTCATAAAGAGCTAAAATTGCTGCTGAACTCAAACGATAGCAACTTACAATCTCCTCCTCACTCATCCCATCTAACATGGTTCTCTCCCTGTACAAACGAGGATGAGGCACAACTTCTCTCCTCTCTCTCCTCCTCTCATCTCCTTGCCCTCTCCCTCTCCTGTCCGCATGCCTGTCCCTGTCACTGTCCCTGTCCCTTCCTTGGCCTGTGACATTCTCTCCATCAGCAAGCCTCTTGTCCAATAGAATCTTCCTCCGTCTCATAAACATTCGCATCATTTTCAGGTCTGTAGCTGTGAATGCGCAGGTAATTGCCCTCCTTTAAATACCTATGTGATGATGTCAGGTGACTTGCTGAAGTGCAAGGTGTTACATTAACATATCCAAGTTGTTCACTCCCAACGTGTATCCAGTACCAATTAAAAGGATTATTTATGTGTGTTCACCAGGCAATCATGATATTTGAGAATGATGTAACGTTAACCTTTGTACAACCATTTATTGGCAAGTATTTCTGGAATGTGTAATGCATGTACCACTTCTGAACGCAACACTCAGTCATCTAATTAGGATACAACCATGACATTGACGTTGAGAAACTACATTGCAACATGTGTAATTTGGCATGCTATTGTCACCTGTTCACATGAACTAATTGTTTGTGCATATGCATAATGTAATGCCATCAGGATACTTGCTATTGATTCAGTTTCAATCGTGTAAAATTGAGTAACTATTATAGACGTGTGTATAAGTTAGCATGAAGTGATTCTAATGCATGGTGTACAATGTAAACATGCAATGTTATTGAGTGTCCAATTGCGGACGTCATCAAAAGAGGGAGGTCACAAAGTACATGTAAACATGAAAAAAAACAGCTACATTTACATTTGATCATGCGTTACACATTCAAAGCATTCTGTAATGTATACCAACATTACTATACGCTGGATCTGTTAGATGTGTGAAATGTGTTACATCATATAATAAATTTAAGCACACTTAAGTAACATGTTTCATATTATATGACCTGTTAATTTAAGAGTTGAGTATAGGATTTCCCATTGACACATCATAACATTAAGACTAATGTGACACGCAAATTATCATAACATATAAAAGTACAATGTTCTGCCAATAATAAACGTAAGCGCTGACATGATGAAGTGAATGACCTCGACACTGTAATGCCAAGCACATTTTTATTATGAGCAATAGAACGTGAACAGTCCTATAATGTTATAAGTCCCCGCTCCATTGACTCCATTGATGTAGAGATGAGGGTTTTTTTCTAAGTGCCATCCCGGCAACCTTGCCGATCCTTCTCCCCTCCAACTTGCCAACTTTAGTTGGCGGGACCAATTGTCGATGAAATCTCCATTTCTGAGTGCCGATCAGCACCGATAAGCTGATCGGGGCAACTTGAATACAGCCGATTTCAAAAAGTGCCGATAAGTGGGTTATCGGCAGCCGCATGCCGATAAATTTTTATCGGCAACAAAAACTGCCAATTTTGAGCACTTATCGGCGCTTACTGAATCTCAAAGCCAATTTTGGCGGGAAAATGCCGATAAAAGCCTTATCGGCGCTTACTGCATGAGGCCCTATGTCTGGATAATTAAAATCACCCATTATGCAAACATTACCTCGTTTTGATGCCTTATCAATTTGCAAAAGAATTTTACCTTCCTCAATCTCACCGATATTTGGTGGTCTATAGCATATATTGTACCACAAACATTTTCTTTATACTTTTACCGCCACTGCTAATTTCTAGCCACAAGGTCTCTACATTTTCATCATTCCCTTTATAAACATCTTCCCTTATAATAGGTTTTAAATCCGGTTTAACATACTAACATACTCCACCTCCTCTTCTATTTGCTCGATCCTTCAGAAGAAGGGAGTAACGCTCTAAATTAACTGCCCAGTCATGAGTTTCCTCCCATCATGTTTCAGTAATGCCTATGATATCATACTGCTCCCTTGCAGCTATTAATTCAAGCACCCCCATTTTATCTGTCAGGCTTCCTTCATTAGCAAGTATGCATTTTTTTTCAGCCTGTACTATTATCTTATCTGCTCCTTCCTTTCTGCGCCAACTTGGTTTAGTCTTTAGAAGTTTTCTAGAATTATCTAGAATTTTTCTTGTCAAACTCGCACTTGCCCCCAATCTACCTCCATATCCCCTTGTTTCCTCTTCTATTCTATTTAGTTTGTTATCTGTTTCATTCCCCCCCCCACTCCATCCTAGTTTAAACTCTCCTCCAACCTTTTTAACATTCTACCTCCTAGCACAGAAGATCCCTTTTCATTGAGGTGCAATCCGTCCCTAGAATAAAGATGGCACCTCTCAGAAAAGGAGTCCCAGTGCTCTAAAAATCCCAAACCCTCCTTCCTACACAACTTTCTTAGCCATGCATTAACCTTGCTAATCTCTGACTGTCTCCTTACAGTAGCGCGTGGCACTGGTAGTATTTCAGAAAATACTACTTTGGAGGTCCATGCCTTAAACTTTTGGCCTAGATCCCTGAAATCATTTTTTGGGAAACTCCATCTTTCTCTAACTTTGTCATTGGTGCCAACATGTACCAAGACCGCCGGGTCAATCCCAGCCACCCCACCCCCTCCAACAATCTGTCCACCCGATCCGCAATGTGCCGAATCCGAGCACCCGGGAGACAACAAACTGTTCGGTTCATGTGGTCATGGCAGCAGATTGCCTTATATACCATCCTAATAATGGAGTCCCCCACCACCACAATCTTTCTTTGTATCTGAGCATCCTGAGTCCCCACTGTGCTGGAGGAATTATTCCCCTGGCTGCTAGAGGAATCAGTCTCCCCCAGCCTTGCCATTTCTGCCCTGACATTCCCAATATCTTCACTCAATATGGCAAATCTATTGGGATGGGTCAGCTCAGAAATGACCTGCCTCTCCCTGCTTCCCCTTCTAACTGTTACCCAGTTACCTACCTGCTCCTCAATAACAGCAACCAAGCTACCTTGCTCCTCACTAACAGCCCCATCATCTGCTCTACTAGTCGTAACAAGGGCCTGCTAAGTGAGCTCTAAACTCCTTTCAAGATTGCCAATGTCCCTCAATATTGCAAGTTGCCTCTTCAGATCAGCAATCTCTGACTCTAAACAGACCACCCACTCACACTTCTCACAGCGGTATTCTCCTTGGAACAGCTGCTCCAAGTGCACATACATGTGGCAAGATGTGCATTGAGTGGCATTTTCAATCCTGCTCATTCTAGCAACTATGAAGTTTCTAAGTACTAACAATAAACTGTACTTCATTATACTAAACCTTGTTTAACCGCTTCCTTGTTCAAACTGCTTCTGGATCTAACTACACACTTCAAACAACCAGCACTTGAAATCAACCACACAGATCAGAATACGCAAGCTCAGAATTCGTTAGAAGCCTCTGTTTAAATAGGGACACACACCAGGTAGTTAGGTTAGCAATTGACTAACCACACCCACTGTAGGTGTGTTAGGTTAGCAATTAACTAACCACACCCACTCTGCCTCAGGCAGGAGAAAAAACAATTACTACACACTTTAAAAATAATTTAACCCACTGCACACTCCCCAAATTCAGCCACCCCTGATAGTATACACAGCACTTCCATTTCCTTCTGGATCTAACTGCATACTTCAAACAACCAGCACTTTAAATCAACCACACAGATCAGTAGACGCAAGCCAATCCGATGGGCCATTAGGAATCTCACAGAAATGTTGAGACATGTTGAGGCATTTACTGTGAGATTGCCCCAGATTTTCCAAGGCAAGTGATCTAATACTTGTGGCTGCATCTGTGTGTATGCATGTATGTCTTTATTTATATAGTGCCATTAATATACATAGTGCTTCACAGTAGTAATACACATGACAATCATATAAATAAAAAATAATACAAATAACAGAGCATGGGAATAAGTGCTTCAGACATAGAAATTAACATTTAAGAAGAGGAGTCCCTGCTCCGAAGTGCTTACAATCTAATTGGTAGGTAAGAAGAACGTACAGAGACAGTAGGAGGACATTTTGGTAAGGGCGCCTGCAAGGGCCCAAACTTTAGGTATCAGGTGTATAGCATAAAATGAATGGGAAGTAGGGGTAGGTTGTATTTAGATTAGAGACAGACACCAGAACACTAGTGATGCATATCGCTACTGCAGATCACTACAGCCATTGCTAAACTGCTTTTTTGCTGCAGCGGCACACTTGCAGTAATGGGGCTGCAAATTGCGAATAAATTCAGGGGATTTACATTTGGTTTTGCTTGGCGCCGAAAAACAGTAAGTCTTACTGCTGCGGTAGCTTTTATTCTAACAAATCGCGTTTTTTCCCTGGCTTTTTCCTGGCATGCGACGCTCTTCACCTGGCGCATGCCGCGTTAATTTTGCGTTCCGAGCCACGGGTCATGGGCGGCTGAAGCGGGGTTGATGCGTTTATTGAGAATGGTTCGGATTTAATAGGTTGCAATTCTTCACGTGTCCGCCAGATGGCAGATATTCATGAATTGTAATGCGCATGCGCTTCAGTAATGTGTCGACTTGCAGGTGTTTCGTTTAAAAAAGATACCACAGTGTGCTATTGTAACTTGGCCTTGAGACTGAAGGAAGAGGTTGCAAAAATGTATCAATTTAGGCTTTTCATATTAAAGAAAGACAAAGACCAGTTTCGGTTACAGTATTCTCCAGAGACCCGCCCGCCATGAGTGTTCAAGTGCAGCCCGCTTTCCAAAAACTAGACAGAAGTTACGCGTATTTGATATGGGCCGCAATTAATGCAACAGAGGATAAGATGGCAACAGTTGTTCAAATTTATCAGTATTTTATCGAAAACTATGACTTTTACAAATTTTTGCCATCTACTCATACGTGGAAGCGTGCAATAAGGAAAAGGTTATGTAGCGATCCCTATTTTTATCGTATTGAGCCACAATTTGTTGGAGGGTATTGGTGTGTATCACCAGCTTTTTTTTTTCCTGTATCTATGATCATGATGATGGCAAAAGGCGAAGGGTTATTGATTAGGATAGAATACTGTACCTGAAACAGTATGCTGATGTTTTCCGGCCGTACAGTATACTGTACAATACTTTTTTATATACAGTACAGTATACTGTGTAATAAACCCGACAAAATAAAAACTATGCATTTATTCTACATGTATCACATACATTATGTGTCTTCTACAGTATACAGTGCCAGTACATACAGTACAGTACAGTTTGTGTCTTCTATTTTTTTTTAATACTCTTATACTGAGCATGCCTACAGTATACAGTGCAGTATGCCTCGACATTCTAGAAACACTGTATTTTGTTACAGTAGCAAAGGAGCAAATTGAACAATGTAAGACAAATCAACATGTTCTTTTATTGGTGGAGTAAGTACAAAAACATTTATTTACAAATACTGTACAATGTAGAAACATTTTAAGTGCACAGCAATTCAAAACATCAACAGGTGTATGGTTTACTGCTACATGTGTGATAACATTTATCAGTCAGTATGGTTTACAGTCACATGTTTTAAAAACAAATTCTTTATTAATATAATAAGCAAAACGCAACATCTCCTTTATTAAATAACGACAAGTCAAAACATATACTGTACAGTGGGATGGTGTGCAAAACAGTCTGCACCAGTACAGTCCTCGAGGGCAGCAAACAGGGCAGGTTTTCAGGACAACCTTGAAAACCGTGCCTGGTTACGGCCCCCGGGGAGTGGAATTGTGAATGTCCTGTGTGTGTGGACAGCAAGTTAAAACATTTTTGTATAAATACAAGTAAAAAAACACACAACATCATCTCCTTTATTTAAGTACAGCAGGTCAAATCATGTACAGTACAATACAGTTCAGCAACCCAGTATGGTCTTACAGAAAGTCCTCCGCATTGTCCGTCTATGGCCGATTCCTTGCATGGCGCAAAACGCCATTAATGTAGTCTCGAACGCCTTTCATTACAGGATCTGTAATTGGATAAAAGCGCCACATTTCATCCTGAATGTTCTTTCTTAAATTGACATGAAGCACCTTTTTAACGTGATTTCCTTCGTAGTTCACTTTGAAGGCCCAGTCGCAGTACAACAAGTAGGGAACATGGTGCTTAAAAAGTAACAAGGCATACTTGTGGGGTGCACCAGCACTCTTCACCCTATACTTCTCCCTGAGCACCGGTGGCAGATCGCACAGGGTGATGTCGGGCACAGTATCGATGCGAGCGAATGTAGGTCTTTTGGGAGCGGGTGTGCTTGAGGCGACGGGCGATGGTAGGTTGTCTGGGAGGAAGCTTTCCTCCGGTCTTGGTCGCCGTGTTGTCTCCTGGCGTGGTCTTGACGGGGTTGTCATGTCCACCTAAACGGCATACATGTACACTACATCTTTTGGTGGAGGGGGTGCGCTTGGTGATGTAAGGGGGTCGAAGCTCCCATTCATCACATCCATGTCACACCCTGCTCCAGCATCGGGGAAACAGGGGCATTAACACCGAGCAAATAATGTATGTCCGCGTTGTCAGCCTCTCTTCTCCATACGTCGATCCATATGTATCATCCGTTGATCCATTTGTAGCATCCGTTGCTCCACATTTAGCATTGTCTCCAGAAACAGATCTATCTTGGCTAGCACAATAGAATTCCCGGGGAGATCCACAGTTATCCCATTCAGCATCCGGTCTAACGAGCTGCTTCTTGTGCATGGCGTGTGAACATCTGGGGGGATGGGTGCAACGGAGGATGAGATGAGGGTTCCATGGAGAGAAGCGGCAGCGACATCGAAGAATAGTGGAAGAGGTGACCTGTGGATATCCGGTAGAGGAGAAGCGGCAGTGTCGTCGAAAAGGGATGGAGAAAGTGACCTTTGGATTTCCGGGCGAGAAGCAGAGTCGTCTAAGAGCAAAGGAGAAAGTGACCCGTGGATTTCAGAGGCAGCGTCGTCAGATAGAATTGGAGAAGATGGCCTGTAGGTTTCCATGAGGGCGGCGGCAGCGTCAAGGACGAGGGGTGGAGAAGACGGGCTGAAGATTTCCAGGACAGCGGCGGCAGAGTCGTCGAAGCATATGTGAGGAAGTGGTCTGCGGGTTCGATGGGTTGGCTGCCAATCGTTTTGCGTCGAGAGTACATCACTGTATATCTTCTTGACAAAATAAGGCTGACTTCTATGAAAACCCTTAGCCTTTGGGGTCAGCAGAAGGTTTTCTTTATTGGCCTTAGCCTGTCGCTTTTGCCTTGGCGTGGAAACGGCAACCGCCTTTCGCTTTTTCTGCTTGACAGGCACGACAGAGGAGAGTGGGTACCTGCATCCGTAGAATCGGGGTTGCTCCATGGAAGCAGGTGGCACAATGCAGTATCTGGACAAGGGCAAGTTCAGATAAAGATCATCGAGTGGTGGGCTATGCAAAATGTGTAAACTTTTATGTATGGCGACCAGGTACAGGTGTTGAAAGTGGGCGTACTCTAATGTGAGTCATTACCGTATAAATACACCATCCATTTTGTGGATTCACTGCACATTGAATACACATCGACTAAACATCGAATATACATTCTTTTGTTTGTATTTCTTTCTACTCACAGCAATGCCTGTTAAAAAGATTTCCAAGGAGCTCAGCATGCGAATTAAGGACATGTTAACGAGCGGACACCGAATTGCTGCTATGCAACGCTGGTTAGATACTTCTGGCATCGTTGTGTCAGTACCCACCGTGAGCTATCATGCACACGGAAAAAACAGAGACCGCAAAAGGGCACCAAGGGTAACTAACGCATAAGTATATTTATACAACTTTAAAATAAAATTAATTTTAATTTAAATCTAATTGATTTATATTACAACAGTAATATATATTTTGTATATTTATATTTATATCAGTACAGTATATATATTTTGTATATTTATATTTATATTACAACAGTATATATATTTTGTATATATATAGTACAATAGTATATATATTTTGTATATTTATATTTATATATACATTTAATATTGCTGCATATTAATAAAACAATATATTTTCTTTACATTGTAGGGAGACAACTCTTCTGGTGGACAAAATAAGTGAGGAGAATGATGAGAAGAGTGCATTAAAGGTCAAAAACACTCTGCAGGAAAAGCACAATCTGACTGTATCCGAGAGCAGCATAAAGAAGATGAGACGCAGCATTGGATGGAAATATGGACGTGTGAGGTTAGTACTGGACAGTACAGGAGGTAAAAGTGTTGTTTAGGAAACAGTACTGTACCGCTAAAATTATTTATCCCTTGTTATTAAAGAGCGTACCCCATGATATGGGAGGCAAACAAAATATATATAAAAGCGATATAACAGCTTGTACTCAGCAAAAGTGTCCAAAATTGAATAAAACAGCCCTACGCGTTTCGTATGGGTAACCACACTTCCTCAGGGAACTGTTCCAATTGAAGCACTAAATCCACCAGCCCCGAGTAGGTAACAGGTTTCGGAATAACCTGGGTCAAAATATCTTTAACCTCATCTCTGAGACCTCTATTAAAGAGGGAAGCCATTTATCTTCCGGCCAAACAGATTATAGCACTAGACAATTGAACTGGGTAAGATACGCCATCAGGTCTTTGTTGTCCTGTTGAAACTCCATCAGCTGGTTATCTGCTGATTGGACAATAACTCATCTATACAATATTTGCTGAAATTCTGCTTTAAACTGATCTAGATTTATTGCAGTGGACTGTCTAAATTCACTAACTGGACAGCCCATAAAACCACGTTGCCTCTCAAATAGGATATAATAAATGCTACCTTAGATTGGGGGTTAGCAAAATAAATAGGTCTGCCTAAGAAATTAAGTTGACATTGGGTCAAAAATATCTGATATATCTGGGATCTCCAAAATATCGTTTTGG
The DNA here is from genome assembly GCF_040206685.1 of Ascaphus truei. Lineage (NCBI taxonomy): Eukaryota > Metazoa > Chordata > Amphibia > Anura > Ascaphidae > Ascaphus > Ascaphus truei. The sequence goes on along the minus strand of NC_134488.1, from coordinate 82,264,862 downwards.
CGACGCTGAAGGGATAACATTGGGAAGTAATGCGGAATGGGTGGTTCCCGACTTGCCACTTGAGGGCCAGGAGGCCCCCACAGAATAAATCTGGGGGAAGTAGAAGCAGTCTATTGCACATTATTTTTGTAATAAAATTGTCCATATTGATATCTGAAAAAAAGGTGATGTAAAAAATCGCTAATGGGAATAACAATGTACCCTGTTAAGAGGAGGAACCCTATTGGTAGATAGGCAGCCTGGTGAAACTGATAGTACAATCAGATGAACAGCATAAATAAAAGAGAGATACCGGCGCCTGATCAGTCCACAATGGATGGAAGTCCAGTAGAAATAGTCCCAATTCCAAGATGTGCTACAGTCACTGAATCTTTGAGTGCTCCGTTAGGAATTCATGCAGGGGATGTGGAACATGAAATAAAAGAAGAGAGAATTTAGTGCAACACAGCTAAACAGATTACACAGACATGAAAATGCAAGCTGGCTGACACAGGGGGACAAGACAGACAGACACAACTAGACAGACAACATTAAAGCAAAGCTAGTGATAAAAGTTAATTTATTATAACTTAAAAAAAAAGTAGGACAGGTTGCTGATATGCCGCTCCGGTGGGTTAAAATCTGAATAACACTCACAGGACGGCAGATGTAGATTCGCATAAGTCAATGTGAGCCGAAATCCACGTGTGGGGGGGTCGCAGGGTTCTCAGGATGCCGTGTATTCCCTCTGTTGCTCCTTACTGGTGAGGACCGGAAATGACGTCTCCGTTGCGCCGAAACCGGAAATGACGTCACCGGGTGTGACTGATAGTCCCCTGAGGAAGTGTGGTTACCCACACGAAACGTGTAGGGCTGTTTTATTCTATTTTGGACACTTTTGCTGAGTACAAGCTGTTATATCGCTGAGCGCTTTTGTTGAGCGAAGTAGGGGCAAGGAGGTGCGGATCGCCATTTCCCTGAGGCTTCACTGGATTCACCAGTCCTGACGTCACACCCGGTGACGTCATTTCCGGTTTCGGCGCAACGGAGACGTCATTTCCGGTCCTCACCAGTAAGGAGCAACAGAGGGAATACACGGCATCCTGAGAACCCTGCGACCCCCCCACACGTGGATTTCGGCTCACATTGACTTATGCGAATCTACATCTGCCGTCCTGTGAGTGTTATTCAGATTTTAACCCACCGGAGCGGCATATCAGCAACCTGTCCTATTTTTTATTTTCAGTTATAATAAATTAACTTTTATCATTAGTTTTGCTTTAATGTTGTCTGTCTAGTTGTGTCTGTCTGTCTTGTGCCCCTGTGTCAGCCAGCTTGTATTTTTTTGTATTTTTTTTTTTTTTGTCTGTGTAATCTGTTTAGCTGTGTTGCACTAAATTCTCTCTTCTTTTATTTCATGTTCCACATCCCCTGCATGAATTCCTAACGGAGCACTCAAAGATTCAGTGACTGTAGCACATCCTGGATTTGGGAGGATTTCTACTGGACTTCCATCCATTGTGGACTGATCAGGCGCCGGTATCTCTCTTTTATTTATGCTGTTCATCTGATTGTACTATCAGGTTCACCAGGCTGCCTATCTACCAATAGGGTTCCCCTCTTAACAGGGTACATTGTTATTCCCATTAGCGCTTTTTTACATCACCTTTTTTTCTTTTAACTGTACACGTTTATGCGTTTCAACAATTTTCAAATGAGACATACCGTACAGCAGCACAGCACTGCAAATGCATGTATACTTTAAATATGCAAATTTACAATTACTGCGCGCGCACACAGACTGTGTACTGACTTAGGTTGAACCGCGAAGCTATTAGACTTCCAAGACAACAGCTCGCAAACGCCCCCCTGAGTTTTTACACGGCATTGCAGTATTGCAGACAGCGAGAATAAAATGCTAATATCACGAGCGCGAAAATAACGCAGTTCACTCCGGGCGAAAACGACACAAAACCGCACATAACCGGGATAATCTGAAAATCGCGGATCTAGCCGATTTAGACTAAAGGCGGACGCCACGGTACTACATCTGTATACAATTTTAAATAAATACTACATCAAATTTCGTTGTTAGAATTTGCGCACTAAACATTTCTGAAAATAAAAAAAAATCTTTGTTAACAATGTTGTGCTAAATATAAAATTGGGTCTCCTATCATTACTCAGTTGAACAATTATCCATACTGTAGCTATATTACTTCTGTGCACCTTATAAGCTTACTGTATTGTACTAATAAAGAAACAGTAGCTTTACAGAATCGATTAAAATATATGGCATCTACGTATGACAGTCATCTAAAATAGCACATTGAGAGCCAAATATAAAAAGGAATGATGGATTATCCAGATGGCCGGAAGACATCTTACTTGATAATTATTAAAAGAAAGATTACAGAAAGAGGAGCAGTTAAATCACTCAAGGTCCTGCATTTTTCATTACTGCCTATTACCAAATCTATATCCATCAGTAAATTGTAGAACTGTAACATTGAATGAAAAAGTATTAATTTAGAACATAGCTCAAGCCCTTGACAATAGATATAGCAGAAAATATTAACATATAACTTTTATAATGCTTCACATATATTTTATTATACTAGATTAAGTAATGTTTTTGATTCATACTTTTTTATGCATTATTACCATACCAGTATTTATAACTTATGTAAAATAAGGAAACTATGTTTAAGGAACGTATAGACTGGCATTCATCAAATAGAAAAAATAGAAAACAATCTTAAAAGGTCAATGCTCTAAAAACATCCATGGCTTATGAGAAACAATTTGTAATAAAAAAAACTCCATATGGTGATTCAATAAATTGAACAAATTCTTCCGTTAATGTCAAGGAAAAGATGTAATTTAAACAAACATATCCTTTAAGAATTTGCGTAGGGTGAGTTAGTGTACAGGTCTGTTTTGCATCCAAGGGCAGAGATTTAAGTCCGCTGTGAGTATACAACTGGGAGTTAAACTCAAAGGCACGGACTGGCTGTATAAGCAACAAGCCCATACTGTATATATTACCTCTGGTATTAATATATATTCTTTGTTATACATATAGTTTGTTGTTTGGTATTTCTTTTTTTCTAAATTCTTTATATTTTATCAATTTCTCTTATCTTTGTCTTTTTTATGGTTATTATTATATATTTGCATTATGATAACGGTATTTGGCACACCATTTCTTATTGTATTATTCTGTACAAATTATCATAAATTTAGGGCAATCCAATACCATCCTTCGTGCTCTTAAAAAAGGGATCTGATATCGTCAGTACTGTACTGTATTTCATTTTGTCTTTTTCATTGGAAATGTAAATTCATTACACGTATTCAGGATTCCCTCCTTTCTCCATTCTTGTGATATCTAATATGATTTTTTTCCTTTCTGGCTAGTATTGGGTATGTCATTACAGTCATTATGATTATCCTTCCGTTATCTATAAATCATTGCAGGCATCATTGTTATATACTTTGCATTGGAGATGTTTTTAAATTAGCTTGGTTAAGATACAACATTATATCATCCATATCTTTATTTCTTTATTGGATGTTATCTTGTTACATGTTATATTTTTTCTTCAGCTATAGACACATTCCCCCTATTGAATTTTATTACTGGCTTTTTTTGCTTATTGATTATCCCTTACCTAGTCTAGTGTGCAGTGTTCTTGCATGGTGCTGGTAACTTCAGGATGGGCGCGCTATTTAACAGCCGATTTCATTAGTTTAAAATTCTCTTCGACAAAAATGCCATTTGCAGGCGCGAAATGCGTTAGATGTCTGTCTCCATCGCAACTTTTTTGATGTGTCCATAAACTATTTAATTTTGGATATACCTCCAGCTTCTTATTTTGCACTGTTCTGCTTTTCCCTGTCATTTTTCTTCTGGCACTCATGATGATGTGTTCCATTAAAGTCATTGACAGATATCGCTGATTTAGCCGCGGAAGCGTGATAGAGTTTTGATGACTCCAGGCAATAGCATCAGGTAAATGTTTATGAAATATTTCTCACAAATGCATACTATCCATAAAGAACATTGTAATCCCATAAATTGGTGAAGAATGGTACAATTTCAACAGCTTTTAAACATCACCCATTTTCTTTAAATAAAATAAAAGTAACACTGCATTATACTTTGTGAATCCCGTTGCTCATCCATTTTGGGCCAGTCAGATACTTTTCATCACAACATTGTTTGTCTTTATGTTTTACTAAACATGGTGTAAAGCATAGCTCTGGGAAAAGGAAGGGAGATTCCCTGCTCAGCTAATAGGATTTACTTACTAGAGAGGTGCTATCAGGGACAAAACATGTACACTGGTAAGGCCTACCTAGCATATCAGGTATTTTATGGTGAACCTACCCATGATATTCGGACAATAGGGAAGCCTTCCATAGTAGGCTCCCAATAGCGGTTCCTTTAGGTTTTAAATTAATTTGTTTGTGTTTACGTTTATTCTATTAAAAATTTATTTTTTGAATCAGTAGAGTAGTGTGCATCACTTAGGGCTTCTTTCTCTCCGTTACCAGTGTAAAGCGTAGCTCACCACAAACGAGGCACGACCGCGGGGCAGAGGTAGAGAATTGTATAGAATGCCAACCACAACCGTGAGGGCACATCTAGACTGTAGGATAGTCATGCAGGCCGGATCAGGGTAACAGAAGACAGCGTTAGTGAGGTACTTGCCGGGTCTTGGAATATAGAACAGCAGATCGTTGGGGTACGTAGCCAGAGTCAGGGTTGGAGAGCGTAGAGTAGTCGTGGAGCCAAGCCAGGGTCAGTGCAGGATAGAGTAGTGTAGTCGTCCAAAGCCAGGGTTCAGGCAAACAGGAACAAGGCAGTGAGTGCAGCGTCACACAAACAGAGGCTATGCTTGTCAATGACCGGGAGCACTGAACATATTTATAGGACCTCCCACCAATGGGAGGCAGCCAGTAAGCAGGAGAATGGCACAGGATAGGCTGCTGGACCACACAGGTGCATCCTATTACACAGCCAATAGCCAGTGTGTCCGAAAGTGCGCGCAACCCGCACAACCAGCACAACCCGTGGGCGACCTGGTCGCGCGCCGTCATCACGCGCCGCAAGAGCTATGCCAACACGGGGGGGAGACCAGGGACGGGACCTGCGGGAAAGGAGGCGGAGCGCTCTCGCGATGCATAACTGTGACGTCACGGCGGGCTTGGAGGCCAGAGGCGTGACCCGCGGAGGTAGAGGCGGAACAAGGGGCGCGATCGTGCTGTGTAGTGGTGACTTCAGGTGGTGGGTGGGACCGAGGGACAGGGACCGCAGACCGTGCACTGCGCACCAAGACAGGAGGGACGAGAGCGCGCCCCAGACTCAGGGACCAAAGGGCACCGCGCAGAACCCGAGCGCCGCACGTGAGTACCGCCACCAGGTTTCCACTCTTGAGTGCCCTGGTATTCCAATGGCCAGGTGAGGGTTAAAGGGTCAGGAGCAGCAGAACGGCGAATCCTCACACATGGCTAACACAAAGACTTAAGGATGCCAACTACTGTACTGTAGCATTTTAAATTTTGTTCTGTTGCATTTGCCAACAATTCCATTGTAAGCTCAACCCTCCTCATATACTAAAATGTTGCAGCACTCCGTAAAGGTTGAATATATCACTTAAAATAGATCAAAAGTGTTTCAATTGTTTTAGTTTGATTTGCTAAAAGAAAGCACATTAGAGCAAGGAAGCAGTTTGTTCAAAACGCAAATTTTTATTGTATAAATACATTGCATTAGTTTTAAAATGTTGCAGTAAATAAAGATATGCAAATATAACCCCTTTTAGTTTGTTCAAAAATGTAGCTTCGATTCAAAAGTCACTGGCTATGCACTTCTTTAACCCAGGTCGTGTCTTAAAGTATTCAAAAGTACAAAAAGTTGGAGCCACGCTTGCATCAGGTTATAAGCGGATTCGTGTTGTATATATATATAGTGCTTGCCAAATCACCCAAAAATCTACTCGCCACCTAGCCCCATCCCCGCCTTTTAAAAAATAAATTAATTAAATTCCTAGAAAGAACAAATAACAACATTCGTTTTTGGCATAATAGTTAATTTATTGTATTACATGTATTCTTTACTACAAGTAGTCCTTGGGGTGTGTGTGTGTATCGGATGAACTCACTAATCTAGAAAAAAAAGCCAGATGTGCCAAATACCGTAATCATAATGCAATATCTAAATCAGCAATCCCGCCTGGGATCTTACCTGATCCGCAGTCCCTCAATGTCCAGGTACCATCATTCCTGCAATTATATATATATATATATAAAAAAAAAAAAAAGAGAGAGAGAGAGAAAGAGAGAGAGAGAGAGAGAGAGAGAGAGAGAGAGAGAGAGAGAGAGAGAGAGAGAGAGAGAGAGAGAGATATTATACTGTGTATATATAAATATATAGCCATATATTTGAAGATTTTTTTTTATTTTTCCTGTACATACTTTTCATCTATTTTCCTTTGAAAAGGGTGTTATTAAAAGATTTCACGAGAAAGGCATTGCTATGTATGGAAAGGCATTTGATTTTTTTTTTTTTTGTTGTTTAAGGATTTTTTTTTTTGAAGCCTTGTATGAGCTTCTGCTTCGACACACTTTATTCGAGCAAATACCCAGTATGTACCTGGCAGATACCTGGAATGCGCCGCTCCTCACCTCTGACAAGCCCCGTTGCATTTGCCTTCCCAGCCTGGGTTCATGCCTGGCTGATGAGCGGCTGATCTGTTAAATGATAATGATTAGGATTTAATAGGCTGCAATGCTTCGCGTGTCTACCAGATGGCATAAATTCATGAATTGTAATGCAGTATATATATATATACTGTGCAGTATTGCAGCCAGTATACCCGAATTCGTGGGACTAGCCGAGCTCGAATAAAGTGTGTCGCCAGTGTATGTTTTTTTTCCTGCAACCCTGATGAAGATGTAATAAACTTTATAGTTTGAATCCCCACACGAGTAATTGATTACTTTTCAGTCTGTCATTCAGTGAAAGGTAGAGAATTCTAAGATGTATTGAGCTGTACATCATTAATAACTATAATAAATGTATTGTACATCACATCACAGTGAGCCCATGTCCTCACTAGAGAATCTACTTTGGTCTTCCATAAGCTAGACATACTGTACATGGTGACACTAGTTACATAAGATTTAATGAAAAACAGTTGCAAAAGAGGGATCTAGACTGATTTAATCTAACAAAGTTTATGATGTTATAAAGGACATATCCTGAGAAAAATAAATATCTTAAAATGGAGATACAGATGCAGCGGTTGTTATTCGAATACTTCACGCGTTGTATACCTCAAAATACCCAAGTCATGGCGCGTGATTTCTTCCAACCGTACCGCCTTTAGACGCGCGTGCAGGCGAGTGCAGAAAATGGCATTTTACTGTTCTTGTTTTTAAACACCTGAAATTGACACAGTAGCAAGCTAGAGCTGCGGCCGCCTTTATCCTAATGCGGCCGTATCGGCGCAACTCTGATAACCGCGGGCAGATACATTTTTTTTTCCTGAATATTTTCCGGTATTTTAGCGCTCGTAATATTAGCATTTTATTAGCGCTGTGTGCAATACTGCAATACCGTCTAAAAACTCAGGGGGCGTTCGAGATCTGTTGTCTTCAAAGTCTTATACTTTAGCAGTACAATCTACGTCAGTACACAGTCTGCGTGTGCGCGCGCAGTAATTGTAAATTTGGCATATTTATACATGCATGTGCAGTGTTGTATGTCGCATTTGAACATTGTTGAAATGCATAGGCGTGTACTGTAACAGTATCACATTTCAGCATATACAGCGCTCTCCCCTCGCTCGCCCCCGCACACACAAAGGCTAATTTACTGCACTCTGATTAGAGCAATGAAACTGGATATCCACAGGTACAGACCCCTTTCAATTCCTCTCCACCACCGCATGAATACCCAGGAATAATAAGAAACCCCAAATAGCGCAATAACGTCTTAAAATGTATTGCAGATCATCACAAATAAAACATATGGCTATGCACTCACATGAGGTATAATAGGTACAGTCACTGTACGAAATCCTGATAGGTAAAAGCACTTCACCGGTACACAGTGTGTTTTTCCCTCTGCTTCTCTGCTCCCATCAACGTCACATCCGGTTGACACAGGGTTAAGGGCGTTCTTCAGGAAGTACCGACGAAACGCGTAGAATCTTTTGTTCAGCATCCAGCCTGTGCAAGTCTCAGATGTGAAGTCCTGGCAGCCGGAGATCCCCTTTACAGCACTTCCGCCCTTAACCCTGTGTCAACCCGATGTGACGTTGATGGGAGCAGAGAAGCAGAGGGAAAAACACACTGTGTACCGGTGAAGTGCTCTTACCTATCAGGATTTCGTACAGTGACTGTACCTATTATACCTCATGTGAGTGCATAGCCATATGTTTTATTTGTGATGATCTGCAATACATTTTAAGACGTTATTGCGCTATTTGGTGTTTCTTATTATTCCTGGGTATTCGTGCGGTGGTGGAGAGGAATTGAAAGGGGTCTGTACCAGTGGAAATCCAGTTTCATTGCTCTAATCAGAGAGAGGAGTGTCTCTGTAATGCCTTACTTATGAGAGGAAAATTGTGAGTGGATTACCTTTACACTTGAAAGAAAGAGTTGAGACTGTACTACACTATGTTGCCTTTATTTTTCTTTTGCATATAACCACGTGAACATTGGCGCTCCCCTGAATCTTTGAGGAAATCTACAATCAAAAAGACTAAGAGAACAGTCTTTACAAGGGTTTTGAGTAGCTTTTCTATTAGCACCTTTACACTGGGTGGTGGATTTAACACATTATTAACTAATAGATCACAGTTCACGTTATATTTTAAAGATATTATTTCTGTCATTTGCTTTAACACATGGTTATACATAGTTCACTTTTTTAGGACATTGTTATAAGTAAGCACCGTTGCAATCATTTTTTTTCACTAATTTACTGCACTGCAGTATTTCAACTTCTTATCTTATCTACAGTACAGTACACCTCTCCCACACCATTCCTTTGAATGTGTTTCTTTCTGGTTTCAATCACATTCCTGCTTGCTAGCTGATGATTACTGCGCATGCGTCTATAACTTCACCACTGCTTGCTTGCGAAGTTCAAGAGTGAGTGACCAAAAAAAAAAAATTCTCGTCATTTTTTATTTTTATTTTCTCCACAAGCCTGCCTAAACCATCTTGATATTACGATATTCAATATGTGCTATAGCTTTTGACTGCGACTCTGTGCGTTTGACTGCACATGGTTGATTTGTGTGGTTTTTATGTATTTGGGGGTGTGGGGATCAAATTATGATGACCTGCCTGTTGAAAATATGTCATGTCTTTGAACTACAATACAGCTAATCCTTCATGTAGATTTAGCCCCCTCCCCCCTGCAGTCACACACAGGGCTCGCTCGAGGATTACAACCTCTTATCGACACCTCTCCAGAACCATTCCGTTTCTAAAGCTTGTCATTGTGCTTTTTAACCTCTCTCTCACCATTCGTTAATTGTCATATTGTTGGCTTTCCCTTATGTTAATCTGATTATGTAACCAATTATTAAAAAGTAATCAATTATTAAAACTGTATGTCTTCTTGAAGAATCCCCCCCACACACATTCACAGTGAATTTAAAGTTCAAAGAAATAAAATCTTAATGTAATTAAATATGTATTTTATTTTATCAGGAAAGAAAAATACAAATAATCATTGAGAGAGGGGGGGATGAAAATTGAGGGCCGGTGGATAATCATGAATAATTCACATTGATAATAATAAAAACAGTAATACAAATTTTCCGTCTTTATCTTCTTCCTCATTCTGTGTAGTTCATTGAGAGAGGGGAGGTTTTGTGTAAATCATGACTGCAGTTTAGATACACTTAACTGTACACACAGTTCACAAACTTTACACATGATACCCCCCCTCTCCCCCTGTCCATCCTTTATTCTCTGAAAAGACAAGAAAAAAAATAATTTTGCAGTTATGTGCATACTGTATTATGGCATTGTGTACTGTATAGCTACTCCATATTGGACTACAGTATGCAGATAGTACTGTCAAACTTGTCTATACTGGAACTACTGTATACTGTAACTACTGTTAAATACTTTGTAACCAGGTGGCTAGTGCTGCTCTCTCAGGAAAGAAAAAATCTGTGCCATACTTACCTGTATCATACTGTACTTACAGTACCATACTACAGTACAGTACTATACCATACTACCTTCCTGATGCTTGCCCATTATGCCCGATCACAATGGGCAACACAGTCGCAATATGGTCAATATATTTATTGCATCGTTCCACGGTGAGTACATCGTTCCAAAAACTCATTATGCCTTGCGCCAACTCATCCTTTCTGGAGGGTTTCACGACTTTTCGGATATGGTCCTTCAGCTGATGCCAGACCATTTCGATAGGATTGAAGTCTGGCAATCTGTCATTGGAGGGGGAAAAAAAGGACAATTAGTTTAAGAGATACAGTACACAGTAAAACAGTGTCACGCTGCGCTCACCACAAACAGGACGGAAGACCGCGGGGCTGAGGTGGGGATTGATAGGCACCGACCCACAACCACGCAGTCCTGTCCGGAATGCGTAGTCCTAGTCGTACCGCGTCGTAGGGTTGGAGAGGTCAGGGTAGTCAGGGTACTTGCCGTGTTCCAGGGTTGGAGAGTCCGGGTAGGTAGAGTTTCGTAGCCAAGGTCCTGGGTAATAGAAGGTAGAGTAGTCGAGTAACGAAGCCGGGGTCAAAGTGCTGGAGAGTGTAGAAATCCAAGTAACAGGCAGGGTCAAACAGGTCAGACAAAGTTCAAGACAAAACTAGACAGCAGCGGTGAGCACAATGCATAAACAGGAGTTTATGCTCAGCAATGAAGGACAGGCAGAAGCAGGTATATATGTGGGAAGGGTCCAATTACCTTGCAGGGGTGTGTACTGGTCCACTAATGGTGTCAGAGAGACACTGATCAAAAACAGCTTGCAATTAGGCTTTCCTGATGCTAGGTCTGGTTGCCGGGCAACCTGCGCGCGTGCGCGATGCGCGTCGCGACGTGATGACGTCATGCGGTTTACTCAGCAAGTCTCTGCCTGTGGGAGGCTCCAGCAGCTCCCTCATGTTCTCCTGCTTCCTGGTTGCCGAGCAACCCGTGCGCGTGCGCGATGCGTCTCGCGGAGCTCCGCCATCACGCCGCTGCGCCTGCACTGCCCTGGCAGTGCGTGGGCGCATGACTCTGCCCCATGGTGCTTCCCTGAGTCGGTCTCCGCGCGGATCAGAGGCAAGTGTGACAGTATCCCCCCCTTGAGGGATGACCTCCGGGCGAACCAGAGATGGTTTCTCAGGATGCCTACGGTGGAAGGCAGAGATGAGGCGGTTGGCATGTACCTGATGATGAGGAATCCACTCTCTCTCCTCTGGGCCATAGCCTCTCCAGTGTACAAGATATTGTAATCCTCCTCTGGATATTCTGGAGTTGAGAATGGTCTGAACCTCGTATTCTTGTTGGCCCTCTACCAGTATGGTTTGCGGAGGTTTAGATTGTCCTTTGGAGGATGAGTCTTGATGATAAGGTTTGAGAAGGGATGAGTGAAATACAGAAGGAATCCTCATATTTTTTGGCAGTTCAAGCCGATAGGCTACTGGGTTGATCCTTTTGGTGATGCGGAAAGGGCCGATAAAACGTGGTGCCAGTTTGGGTGAAGCTACCTTTAGCCGAATGTTTTTGGTAGATAACCAAACCCTTTGTCCTACAGAGTACCCTGGGACCTCTCTTCGGTGACAATCCGCTTGTCTCTTGTGTAATATACCAGCGTGCTGTAGATTCCGATGGATCTTCTGCCATAGGTCTTGTAAGTGGCGAATCCTGTCCTCTGCGGCCGGGACTCCAGACTTGGAGATGAGGGAAGGAAGTGCCGACGGATGGAAGCCATAGTTGACCATAAATGGTGACTGTCGGGATGATTCGTTCTGTAGATTATTGTGGGAGAATTCTGCCCATGGGAGAAGTTCCGCCCAGTCGTCCTGAGTGTCAGCGATAAAGCACCTCAAAAACTGTTCCAGAGACTGATTGGTGCGTTCCGTCTGTCCATTGGTCTGGGGGTGATATCCTGATGAAAAGTGTAGGGTAACGTCCAGATTTTTACAAAACGCCCTCCAGAACCGGGAGATGAACTGGGATCCTCTATCGGACACTATGACCTGAGGGGACCCAATAAACCTGAAGATCTCCCTGATGAAAACTTTGGATAACATTGGTGCAGTGGGTAAACCCTTCATAGGGATGAAGTGTGCCTGTTTGGAAAATCTGTCCACCACCACAAGTATTGTGTCCATGCCTCTAGATTTGGGCAACTCAACGATGAAGTCCATCGATATATGTGTCCATGGACGTACTGGGATGGGTAGTGGTTGAAGGAGACCTGCTGGTCTGTTGTGTGGCGTCTTGCTTCGAGCACAAGTAGCGCACGTAGCTACGAAGGCTTGTATGTCTCTCCGCATGTAGGGCCACCAGAATGTGCGTTCGATGAACTCAGTAGTTCTTTTGGTGCCAGGATGGCCTGCAGTCTTGGATGAATGTCCCCACTCCATGACTCTCCTCTGGAATTTACGGGGAGTGAACAACCGGTCCTCCGGAACGTTGAGTCCTGCCGGGATGTTGTTCTGAGCCTTAGTAATGTCCATTAAGGCACTAAAAGTATTTGCAGCCAAAATACAAGTGGAAGGGAGAATGGTCTCCTGTTGATCCACCTTGTTATCCTCTACCAGGAACTGTCGTGACAAGGCGTCGGCTTTAATGTTTTTTGAACCAGGGATGTAGGAAATGAGGAAGTTAAAGCGAGTAAAGAATAAGGACCATCTTGCCTGGCGAGATCCTAGTCGCCGTGCTCCCTCAATGTACAGAAGATTCTTATGGTCCGTAAGTATCGTGACTGGCGACTCTGTGCCTTCCAGTAAGTGCCTCCACTCTTCCAAAGCCAGCTTGATAGCGAGGAGCTCCCGGTTACCTACATCGTAATTCCTTTGGGCGGAGGAAAATTTCTTTGAAAAATATGCACAAGGATGAAGTGGAGCTTGAGGATTCTTTCTCTGTGAAAGTATAGCACCTGCTCCTACATCGGAGGCGTCGACCTCCAAAAAAAAAGGTAATGAAGGATCTGGATGGGTTAAGATGGGTGCTCAGGCGAATGCCGTCTTTATTCTCTCGAAAGCCTGGAGGGCCTTCTCAGTCCACTTTGTAGGATCAGCTCCCTTCTGTGTGAGTGCCGTGATGGGTGCTACTACCGATGAGAATCCCTGAATGAACCTCCGGTAGTAGTTAGCGAAACCGAGGAACCTTTGGATGGCCTTGAGGGAGAGGGGACAGGGCCATTCGAGTACCGCCTTGACCTTGGTAGGATCCATAGCAAGACCGGTATCCGATATGATGTAGCCGAGAAAAGAGGTGGATGTTTGATGGAAATGGCATTTCTCGAGCTTGGCATACAAATGGTTCTCTCTTAAACGCTGCAGGACTTGTTTGACATGCATCATATGTTCCGGCATGGATCTGGAAAAAATTAATATATCGTCCAGGTATACTATAACATGGTGGTCCAGAAGGTCTCTGAAAATGTCGTTGACAAAGTCTTGGAAGACCGCAGGAGCATTACACAATCCAAATGGCATGACCAGGTACTCGTAATGCCCGTCGCGATTATTGAATGCTGTCTTCCATTCGTCTCCTTCTCTGATTCTAACCAGATTATAGGCTCCTCTGAGGTCAGTTTGGTAAAGATCCTGGCTCCCTGGAGTTTGTCGAACAATTCGGCTATCAACGGAAGGGGGTAGCGGTTTTTTATGGTGGAGTTTGTTGAGGCCCCGGTAATCAATGCAGGGTCTGAGGGTTCCGTCCTTTTTTTTGACGAAAAAAAATCCTGCCCCCGCAGGTGATGAAGATTTCTTAATGAACCCCCTCTGGAGATTCTCCTGAATATATGTTCTCATGGCCTGGGTCTCAGGAATAGATAGTGGGTATGACCCTCCTCTGGGAGGTATGGCCCCGGGTAGAAGATCGATAGGACAGTCGTACGTCCGATGTGGCGGAAGTACCTCTGCTTGACGTTTGTCAAAGACATCGCGGAAATCTTCGTATATCCCCGGCAGCCTTACCCTGTCAGGATCCGTGACCTCCATTCCTGCCACTGCCTTTGGAGCAGACATGCAATGTTCCAAGCAAAAAGAACTCCAACGAAGTGGTGTGGCCTCTGTCCAGTCAATGACAGGATTGTGGATCCGGAGCCACGGAAGTCCCAGAATGATGTTCGAGGAGGGGGTGTGAATGACATCAAAGGTTATAGTCTCGGAGTGAAAGTCGCTAGTCATGATGTTAAGGGGTATGGTTTGTAAGGAAATGATCGCGGGCTGCAAGGGTCGTCCGTCAATGGCTTCAAGACCTACCGGTCGATCTTTGGGTACCAACGGTATTTTATTCTTGAAGGCGAACTTTTGGTCCACGAAGTTTCCTCCTGACCCCGAGTCCAGAAAGGCCTGTGTCTGTACTGTGAAGGTCTCACCGGATATGGAGATAGGTAGATAAAACCTCGTAGAGGGTTGAGGAGGGGGAAGAGTTGCAGTACCCAGCGTGATCCTCCTTATACTCACTGGGCTTTGGCGTTTCCCGGCTTCAGTGGACAGTTGAATACCAGGTGGCCGTTATTGCCACAGTAGAGGCACAGTCCCGCTCGTCTTCTTCGTTGCCTCTCGATAGGCGAAAGGCTAGTCCCTCCCAGCTGCATGGGTTCATCTAGGGCAGGAGTTGTGGAGAGTAGAGGCCCTATGGTAGACAAAGAAGACGATTGTATACCTCGGGGGTGTTTGTTTCTCTCCATCCTTCTCTCTTGGAGGCGCTGGTCCATCCGGATGCACAGGTCTATCAGGTTCTCAAGTCCAGCGGGACGATCCAGAGCTGCTAATTCATCCTTCAACCGTTCGGACAGGCCCTGCCAGAAGACTGCAGATAGAGCCACATCGTTCCAGCCGGTCTCGGCCGCCACCGTCCGGAAGTCCAGAGCATAACGAGCCACAGTACGGTCTCCCTGAGAAATATTAAGCAGAGTGGATGCAGCCGTAACCTTACGCCCTGGGGTGTCAAACACCCTTCTAAATTCGGTGATGAAGAGAGTAAGGTCAGAGGTCAAATCTGGGTGTTGCTCCTAGATAGGAGAAGCCCATGCCAGGGCGGCGTCAGTCAGCAGGGAGATTATGTATGCGACCTTAGTACGAGAAACCGGAAAGCGAGAGGGCATTAGTTCAAACTGTATGAAACACTGGTTCAGAAACCCCCGACAACCACTGGGATCCCCTGCATAAAGGTTGGGCGCAGGTAGTCGTGGTTCGGAGGTAGGTGTGAAAAGTGCAGGAGTGGCTGCGAGTGGAACGGGGTTGGTGGTAGATACTGTTAGACGTCTAACTTGTTCAGTCAGGGTATCCACGTCTTGTTTAAGTTGGGAAACTAGTTGTTCTTTTAGTGTAAATGAGCCGGTAAGTTGCCGGAAGCATTCCTCATGGGTGTCTAAGTGTCGGCCACCTCAGCGGCGTCCATGTTTGTTGGGCTGAGCATATTGTCACGCTGCGCTCACCACAAACAGGACGGAAGACCGCGGGGCTGAGGTGGGGATTGATAGGCACCGACCCACAACCACGCAGTCCTGTCCGGAATGCGTAGTCCTAGTCGTACCGCGTCGTAGGGTTGGAGAGGTCAGGGTAGTCAGGGTACTTGCCGTGTTCCAGGGTTGGAGAGTCCGGGTAGGTAGAGTTTCGTAGCCAAGGTCCTGGGTAATAGAAGGTAGAGTAGTCGAGTAACGAAGCCGGGGTCAAAGTGCTGGAGAGTGTAGAAATCCAAGTAACAGGCAGGGTCAAACAGGTCAGACAAAGTTCAAGACAAAACTAGACAGCAGCGGTGAGCACAATGCATAAACAAGAGTTTATGCTCAGCAATGAAGGACAGGCAGAAGCAGGTATATATGTGGGAAGGGTCCAATTACCTTGCAGGGGTGTGTACTGGTCCACCAATGGTGTCAGAGAGACACTGATCAAAAACAGCTTGCAATTAGGCTTTCCTGATGCTAGGTCTGGTTGCCGGGCAACCCGCGCGCGTGCGCGATGCGCGTCGCGACGTGATGACGTCATGCGGTTTACTCAGCAAGTCTCCGCCTGTGGGAGGCTCCAGCAGCTCCCTCACGTTCTCCTGCTTCCTGGTTGCCGAGCAACCCGTGCGCGTGCGCGATGCGTCTCGCGGAGCTCCGCCATCACGCCGCTGCGCCTGCACTGCCCTGGCAGTGCGTGGGCGCATGACTCTGCCCCGTGGTGCTTCCCTGAGTCGGTCTCCGCGCGGATCAGAGGCAAGTGTGACAAACAGTGGAAAAAAATGAGACATGGTTACCGCACTTACTCCGCTGGCGTCTTCACCCAGTTGATACCGTGCTCAAGAATATGCGCTGTTGACGCGGTGTGCTTCGGATCGTTGTCCTGATAGAAATTGTGACATCTGGGAACTCACGTGTGATGTATTCCACAATCTCAGGCACAATTTGCTCTTGGAAAAAAGCTTTATTCATGATTCCTATAACAAGAAAAGTGCTCAAAAAACTGCACACTAGTACAGTACAGTGCATACGGCAATGCGTATGACTTATTTTACCTTCAAAGATGACAATGCATCCTGGTCCATGCCTAGAGATGGCACCCCACACATGCATCTTCAATGGGTGTTTTGGACGCGGCTTCATAGATATGCAACCTTTTTTGTGGAATGCAAAGGTGGCAAATCTCTCCAGCGAAACAGTAGACTCGTCAGTGAAGATGCAATCCTGGAAAGTTTCTCCACTGTCGATCCATGCCTGGGCCTGTACCACTCTCTTGATCTTGTTAATGTCCCTTATCATAGGGTACGCTCTGTAATGACAAGGAAAAATTTTATAGGTACAGTACAGTTTCTTAAACAATACTTTAACCTCCTGTACTGTCCAGTACTAACCTCACACTTCCATATTTCCATCCAATTCTGCGTCTCATCTTCTTTATGCTGGGCTCGGATACAGTGAGATTGTGATTTTGCAGCAGAGTGTATTTGACCCTTAAGGCACTCTTCTCATCATTCTCTTCACTTATTTTGTCGACCAGAAGAGTTGTCTCCCTACAGTGTACAGAAAAACAACAATCTGATAAGTTACAGTGCAGTAGGCCACAAGTACAGAACATCATTTACAGTAAACAATTATAGATGCAGCAATGTAAACAATAATAGATATACTATATTGTATAGTAATATAAATAAACAGAAATAACCATAATTTTAGATAGATCTATACTATATATTTATATTTATATGCAGCAATATAAACAATAATAGATAGATATACTATATTATATAGTAATAGAAATAAACAGAAATAACCATAATGTTAGATAGATCTATATTATATAGTTCTATTAATATGCAGCATTATAAACAATAATAGATATACTGTATTAAATACTGTAGTTATATAAATATACCGAAATAACTATAACATTAGATAGATCTATACTTTATAGTTATTAATATGCAGCAATATAAAGAATAATAGATATACTGTATTATATACTGTAGATATATAAATATAACGAAATAACTATAAAATTAGATAGATCTATACTATATAGTTCTATTAATATGCAGCAATATAAACAATAATAGATATACTGTATTATATAGTTATATAAATATACTTACGTGTTGTTTGGTTTTTCCGTGTGCATGATAGCACACGGTGGTTGATGGCACAACGAGGCCAGAAGCAGCAAACCAGCGCTGGATATCTGCAATTCGTTGTCCGCTCATGTACATCTCCTTAATTCTCATGCTGAGATCCTTTGAAATCTTTTTTACAGGCATACTGTAGCTGCGAGTAGAAAGAAATACAAGCACAAGAATGTATATTCGATGTTTAGTCGATGTGTATTCAATGTGCAGTGAATCCACAAAATGGATGGTGTATTTATACGTTAATGACTCACATTAGAGTACGCCCACTTTCAACACCTGTACCTCGTCGCCATGCATAAAAGGTTACACACTTTGCATAGCCCACCACTCGATGTACCTGAACTTGCCCTTGTCCAGATACTGCATTGTGCCATCTGCTTCCATGGATCAACCCCGATTCTACGGACACAGGAAGCCACTCGCCTCTGCCGTGCCTATCACACAGAAAAAGCAAAAGACGTCAGCCGTTTCCAAGCCAATGCCAAAGCGACAGGCTAATGCTAATAAAGAAAACCTTCTGCTGACCCCAAAGGCTAAGGGTTTTAATACACGTAAGCCTTATTATGTCAAGAAGAAATTCGGTGATGTACACTCAAGGCAAAACAAATGGCAGCCAACCCATAGGCCACTTCCTCGATTACGCCTTGACGTCTCTGCCGCTGCTCTCACGGAAATCTACAGCCCATCTTCTCCACTACTCTTTGACGACGCTGCCGCTGCTCTAACGGAAATCCACGGGTCACTTTCTCCATTATGCTTAGACGACGCTGCCGCTTCTCTCCCGGAAATCAACAGGTCACCTCCTCCATCCTTCTTCGACGACACTGCCGCTTCTCTCCAGGGAACCCCCATCTCATCCTCTGTAGCACCCATCCACCCAGATGTCCACAGCACCCCATTCACAAGAACCAGCTCGTTAGACCGCATTCTGAATGGGTTAAGTGTTGATATCCCCGGGAACTCTACTATGCTGGTAAAGATAGATCTTATTTTAGAGACCATGCTAAATAGGGATCAACGGATGAAGAAGATAGAGACTGACATAGCGGGGATACATAATTTGCTCGGTGTTCATGCCCCTGTATCCTCAATGCCGGAGCGTGGCATGGATGTGATGAATGGGACCTTCGACCACCTTCCAACACCATGTGCACCCCCTCCACCAGAAGAATTTGTGTACATGTATGCCGTTGACGAGGAGGATAACATGACAACCCCGTCAAGTCCACGCCAGGAGACAACACGGCGACCAAGACAGGAGGAAAGCTTCCTCCCAGACAACCTACCCTCGCCCACCGCCACAAGCACACCTGCTCCCAGAAGCACACCCGCTCAAGGAATCCAACCTACATACGCTTGCATCGATACGGTGCCCGACATCATCCTGCGCGAGCTGCCACCGGCACTCAGGGAGAAGTATAGGGTGATGAGTGCTGGTTTATGCCAGAAGTATGGCATGTTAATTTTTAAGCACCACGTGTCCTACTTGGTGTACTGCGGATGGGCCAAAAATGTAAACTATGAAGGAAATCGTGAAAAAAGGGCGCTTCCTGAAAATTTAAGGACTATTGTGGAGGAATTGCGGCGCTATTTTTCAATTTCAGATCCTTTAATGAAAATCGTTCGCGACTCCATTAATGGCATTTTACGTCATACAAGGCATCGGCCCTGGAAGGACAATCTGGTGGGGATCGAATTTGCGTGACTGTTCAACTGTTGTTTATTTTTTGACTTGTGGCTTGTTTTAACTTGTATTAATAAAGAAATGTTTTTACTTACACAAGACCTGAACAACTCCAGTCCTCGAGGGCCGCAAACAGGCCCGGTTTTCAGGATAAAACCAGGCCTGTTTGCGGCCCTCGAGGACTAGAGTTGTGCAGGCCTGACTTACTGTACACGATCCTACTGTAAATATTTTGACTTTCTGTACTTTAATAAAGGAGATGTTGCGTGTTTTAAATTTTATTAATAAAGAATTTTTTTTACTAACACCATACTGTTGTGCTGTAAATGTTTTGAATTTCTGTACTTTAATAAAGGAGATGTTGCGTGTTTTAACTTGTATTAATAAAGAAATGTTTTTACTTACACAAGACCTGCACAATTCCAGTCCTCGTGGGCCGCAAACAGGCCTGGTTTTCAATGTTATCCTGAAAACCGGGCCTGTTTGTGGCCCTCGAGGACTGGAGTTGTGCAGTCCTGACTGACTGTTCTGTACACCATATTACTGTAAATGTTTTGACTTTCTGTACATAAATGTTTTCACTAGCAGTAAACCATACACCTGTTAATGTTTTGAATTGCTGTACACTTTAAATGTTTTTAAATTGTATTTGTAAATAAATGTTTTTGTACTTACTCCACCAATAAAAGAAAATGTTGATTTGTTTTAAATTGTTCCATTGTCTCCTTTTATACTGTAACAAAATACAGTGTTTCTAGAACATACAGTACTGTCCAGGCATACTGTACAGTACTGTTCTGTATACTGTAGGCATGCTCAGTACTGTACATCACAAGAGTATTAAAACAATACATGCTGTTCGGGTATAGAATACACATATGTACTGGAATACATGTAGAATAAATGCATACTTTTTATTTTTCTGGTTTATTATACAGTATGTATTTAAAAAAGTATTGTGTACTGTCTGAAAACAACAGCATACTGTTTCAGGTTTTCTATGAAGCTCTCAGTTATTCTATCCTAATCCATAACAACGGCCACTAAACTGTAGACTCCGGTACATGGTTTTTTAAATCCGATTCAGCAATGTGCAGGCATTGTTACACAAAGCGATATTATCCATCGAAATCCCTATATTTTCCGTGTTCCGCATGAGATGACAAAGTTTTATTTTCTGAGGAAAAACAATAGTACAAGTTTTACAGTAATGGTCAGTCAGTCCCCTAAAGAAGTTCCCACAGTCAGTCCCACCAATAATTTTCACACAAAACAATGTGGCTCTGCTCCGGAGACCTCCTGCACATCTACACTAGTATTAAAATGAATATTAAAACAGCTTCATTACCTTAGCAGTGTAACATTGCTCATCTCTGAACAGGAAGAGGACCCGCAGGGGTGAGGTAGGGATATAAGGTCACCGATAAGACAGAGGACAGATTCCAGGTAGAGTAGTCATGATCCAGGCAGAGGTCAAGGCAGTCGGCAAAGGTGCAAGTCCGGATACAGGCTGGGATCATGCCAGGCAGCACAGGAGCGGTGGTCAGAGTCACAGGCTGAGGTCGGCAACAGGGAATCCAAAAGAACAGGGAGGGTTCAGGAACTGCACAGGCTCAGGAATCAGAATACCAGGGGGTGAGGCACACAAGGAAATGCATACAATGCTCAAGCAGGGACTGGGAGTCACTGACAGCTATTTAAGCCCTGGAACAGGTGCAGTCAATTCATGAAGTCCAGGAAGAGACTTGCCAGGATCCAAAACGGCCACAACAGCCATGTTAGTGTGAGATCCAGCAAAACCCTGGACAGGAACCCTTGCAAGCGGCTAGCCACTAAGGTAATGAAGGGGTTAAACATCAATAGCCTTTTTCTTGGGGCAGAGGAGGTGGATGAAGGGGGTTCAAGTCCCAGTGTGGGTGGTTAGGCTTGCCTGGAAGGTTGTGGGAGGAGTTAACCTTTAACTAACATAGTAGTGTGGTTAACCAGTCCCGCTGACCGCCGGAAGGCCTAAACACCCACCATTGTGGCTACTGCCCCCTTCATCCAATCCCTCTACTCCCAAGAAATAAAAATAAACACAACAACCCTACTTCCCACCTCCTTTACCCCCAACAACCCACAAAGACAAACAGTACAGTAATGGAGGAAAAAGGGGGTTCCAAGTGCGCACAATCTCATCAGAGTATATAGAGAAGGGGAAAAAACACACAATAGTGTAATACTGTATAATAGAGTTGAATTAGAGAAGGTAATGCACTCACATTTTATGCAGTCAAACGGGCATTTCGGTTACCGAGTTTAACCACACTGATGTTGCGGGTTCTCTGTAGACAGGATACCTCCGATAGTGCAGATTATCTTCAACGATAGGGTCTGCAGTGTAGTACAGGGTTACCGTTGACAGGATACTCTCAATGAGACAGATATAAACCAAGAAATAGTGTAATACTGTACAAATGAGTATCAGTAAAGTAATAAGGCAGAGTATAAACTTACATTTTATGTGAAGTTATATAGGCTTGTGGTTGTTTAAAGTAACCAATTATACTGGAATGCACATGTAGATTTCAAAAAAGAAAAAAAGGGAAAGGACGCAGGAAAAAAGTAAAATAAATTTAATATATTAAAACCAGTAAAGCAATAGGATATCCTAGGGGAACTAAAGGAAGCAATTGAGTCCCAACTCCCAATAAACCCCAGCGATGGCCATACACCAGGGGATATAGCTAGGAGGAGGTGGCAAATGCTCCAAATAAAGTCCCAAAGGTCCTTTACAATCTGGGGGGTAAGCAAAAGATGTCCCAACGCGTTTTGTCTAGGTAGACTTCTTCCAGGGGGTTTCTAAAAGTCCTGCTGTCCTTTTCCCTATTTGTACTTATAAAATTGGCGCCTTTTTTTAGTTTGTCCAGCTTCCATTTGTGGTACATTGCGTTCCATTGATCTATGCGTTTCAAGATGTAGCGCGACGTCGCGCTTGCGACGTCATCACGCAAGCACAGCGTGGACTGTGTGTGAGGTTCCTAGACCTCACACGATCGGCAAGAAGTTATGGTAAGTATGAGAGAAGTTAAGAGTTAAGGAGAATACATTTGCATAGCTCATAAGATCTGTCTAATCGTGAGCGAGTATAACAGATGTATATACTGTAAGGATCATCGCGAGCATATGTCTGCGATCAACATGCTGCACATAAGGAATTTATTTGGGGAAAAATATACAGTAGTAGTGGCGATCTCATATTGAATCGCACAGTGAATAAATGTGTGTTATGATAAGCTGCCTAAAGGTTGGCAGCCCCAACATAGATGTAAAGGTGAAATTAGTGAGGAAGTGATCAGGGGTATTTATAAGTATAAACTAAAAGGACATAATAGCTGTCCTATAATAGAAGTAACTATATATAAATAACATGGTGAGTAATTAAATATAAATAAATAATCTAAGGGTTATAGATAATACACTATTAAATGACATTTACATAAGTGACACGGTGAGTGAATAGATAGATTGTCCAGTAATGGGCAAAATAACTATTATCCAGATATAAATAGCAGCTAATCTTCCCATTCAAAATCAAATATTAGCCAACCAGCAAAAACAAAGTAAATAAAAATGTTTTACTTACCCCTTCCATCATGAAGGGCATCCTCATCAGCATACTGCTGGTCCATGACCTCCGTAGCCAGCAAGAGTACATAAAAATTTAAATCTAATGGCCCCTAACCCCTTAAGCACCTTAGCAAATAATAATTGCTATAGTAATTAAGGGGTTAACCCCCTATACCCATCCGGGGGGCCTAACCACCCACCCTGGACCCCCTCTACCAATTTGATTGGCACAGTGGTATGCCATACCAATATAATATGGGAATGATAAGCCACTATAGCAGTCAATGGTCAACCTAATAAAAATCATTAAGGCCAAAAATACACAATAATAAAAGTAATACACAAGCACCCAAACACCTCAATTAAATTAAATACAGCAGGGCCCCGCTTCTCGGTGCTTCGCTTCTCGGCGATCCGCTGATACGGCGGCACCGAGAAGGGGCCGCCATGTTGGTTTGTAAATTGCGCATGCGCAGAACGGACGGGTACGCCCGGCACGCATGCGCAGACCGCAGGTTGCGCGCGCATACCATAGGTTGCACATGCGCAGAACGGCAAAGATTACGGTTTGCGCATGCGCAGAAGTGAAAATCGCCGGATCCGCTTTCCGGCGATTTTCAATATAAGGCGGACCTCTGGAACGGAACCCGCCGTATACCTGGGGCCCTGCTGTAAAGACCTATCCAACCAATTCAAGAAATAAAACCACGAGCCAACAAAACAATTAATTAATTTAAATCACTAGCCAACAAAACAAATAATTAATTTAAAATGCTAACCAATCCTAAAATGTACTAAAAATGCCAAAAATTAAAAAAAAATGCATTGGCTGTCACTGAATTTATCTGTACTAATAAATGTTCCAGGGCATTACGGAATTTTCAAAATGAATTTATTCAATCAACAAACAATGTTTCAACCAACTGTGTGGTTTTTCTCAAGTGAATAGAATCTATTCACTTGAGAAAGACCACACAGTTGGTTGAAACGTTGTGTTTGTTGATTGATTGAATAAATTCATTTTGAAATTCCGTAGTTTGTTTATTGATTGAATTACTAAAATCATTTTGAAATTCCCTAGTACCCTGGAACATCAATTTTTTCATATAGTTTTTGGATATCCCTTAGACAGGTATCCCTGTACCAAGAGCACCGGTAACTGCAAGTATATTATTGTTTTTTATGGTTTGCAGCATTACATCTCATATGCATTTTATCTGTATGAATACATTATCAGTCAATGGGCAATCACAAACATAAATAATTTCAATTAAAAAACCTGAAAAAATTCAATATTTCTCTTAAGACATATTTGTCTTTTTTAATATGTAATAAATAGATTTTTTATTTAGTATTTTTTAGTGCTTGCTCTATCACTCTGAGTTTTTTTCTTTTCCTTTTTATAGTCATTTTTCCATATATTTAATTAATATATACACTGGCGACACACTTTATTCGAGCTTGGCTAGTCCCACGAATTCGGGTATACCCGGGTGTATTGAGGTTTGTGACTGTTTTCTGCCCGAGTGCATTGAGTTATTTTCCAAGCAGGGATTGAAGCATTTTATTCCCGCTGGCTGCAATACTGCACAGTATATATATATATACTGCATTACAATTCATGAATTTATGCCATCTGGTAGACACGCGAAGCATTGCAGCCTATTAAATCCTAATCATTATCATTTAACAGATCAGCCGCCCATCAGCCAGGCATGAACCCAGGCTGGGAAGGCAAATGCAACGGGGCTTGTCAGAGGTGAGGAGTGGCGCATTCCAGGTATCTGCCAGGTACATACTGGGTATTTGCTCGAATAAAGTGTGTCGGTGCAGTAGGTGCATTGCCATTTAATTCACACTATGTTGTTTTGTTTATCTCATTCCATGTGCTGAGCGATGGCTGGGTCCATCATTTCACATCCTTGGAACTTTTGGGGACTTTTTCAGCACTTTGTCACACCCATACGGGTGTATTTGCATATGTTGTAATTTCATTTATTGCATCTTAATTGAGAGTTATTCTCTTTATGTATATGTAAGGCGCCCCTAATATCTGTTTTTCTTTTCTGAAGGGTAAGAGAGAGACACCTCTCTTGTCCTTGAGCTAATTTAAATATAAAACAGGCTGATTTCTGGGTATAAATACACACAATGCACGTCGCTACGCCAGACATACAAAAAAGAAGAACACATAGTCTACCTGGTGCAAGGGAGAAATAATCGTACAAAAGCAAACATATAATCAAGAGATTATAAACAGCCCCCTATAGTTGCACTCAAAATAGGTGACAAATGGGTATATTGTCAACTGATAGATAGCTAGATATAAGCCAAATCCAACATATGGGATATATAACTAAAAGGTCACACTCCAATAGAAAATAATAAAGACTTTAATGGTAATACTATAAAATTCGACGAAACACAATAAAAATTCACTACAGGTGCATAAATAAAATCCCCTAATGTGTGTGGTAACGGTAAATAGATGGTCAATTAATTAAACCATGAGATGAAGCTAATAGCTAGTCCAAAGCTAGATCAACAGCTGCTATGTTGCATACACAATAAATGCAAACAGTAGGTATATATTTGCAAAGGAGGATAGGGAAAGGCAGTGTGTGAATAATAACCACTATACACACTTTGATGTAATCAAATATCCCTCCGTGTACACAAGGAATAAGTAACCTCAGTGTTTACCCTAATGAGGGGTATCTGTGGGATAATACAGTGTAGTAGCGCTCACCACGTGGTACGCAGTGGCAAAAAAAACCCACACAAAATGTATGCAACGAACGATCCAGTATATAGTAGCGCTCACCACGTGGTACGCAGTGGCAAAAAAAACCACACAAAATGTATGCAACGAACGATCCAGTATATCTATAGCTTTGGACTAGCTATTAGCTTCATCTCATGGTTTAATTAATTGACCATCTATTTACCGTTACCACACACATTAGGGGATTTTATTTATGCACCTGTAGTGCATTTTTATTGTGTTTCGTCAAATTTTATAGTATTACCATTAAAGTCTTTATTATTTTCTATTGGAGTGTGACCTTTTAGTTATATATCCCATATGTTGGATTTGGCTTATATCTAGCTATCTATCAGTTGACAATATACCCATTTGTCACCTATTTTGAGTGCAACTATAGGGGGCTGTTTATGATTTCTGGGTATCCCATGTGTGTTCACAGGTGTCTCTCCACATGTTGTTACAATACAGATATAGTAAGGCTTAGTGTCTTTGGTGCTGCTGCCATTCCCAGTCACATGACCATGACAGTCTCAGCACCAAAGGACTGATTCTGCGGAGATGCCCCCCTTGATTTCCTCTGCACATTTTACCTTGCTTCCCCCCTTTCCTCCCACTATTTTCCCTCCCTTCACCCTTTTTTTCGTTGATATTTGTGTAGCATTCCCCTGTTGTGCATTATCTTCCAATCTGCACTCACCTCTTGTGCTTTCTGTTATCTGCATTCTTCTCTATTTGTATACATATGTGATTGTGCATTCACTGTGTATCTCTTAGTGTTCTTTGCTATAACTTTTATTAGCTAGTATTGTATTTTCTGTGTACATATATTGATATTGTACGTTCACCGTGCATTTCTTAGTGTTCTCTGTCATGACTTTATAACATACTGTAGTGAAAATATTTTTGGCATACCCAAGTGAAATTTACTCTCTATTTCACCTACAGTATAAGTGCTGGGGACCAACCTGGAGACTTGAGTAATTATTTTGAGGGTTTACGATCCTCTCTTGTTTTCCCCATGCACCACTTTCTTCATATTGCATAGACTTGTTTCTCGTTAGACTGCTGCCTATACTTTATACATTTTGTATAACAGGAGCACCAAACTATTGTCAGCTTGGGTAAGAATGTAGAATTATACATTGCCACATGCTATACATATATAAATAACAAAAAAGGGGGAAATAAAGGGGAATGTAGTATTGCTGCTTTAATATGTACGAAACATGCACACTGCCATAAGTAACTCAATGCCAAAGGGCCAAACTGAAACTGTGTGTTGCTAAGCCATATGGAAGCAAAGGATTTAACAAAAAAAGTTATATCTCAAGTAGACTCTCTTTCTAAGGCCTTATTCATAGTGAATGCATGTGCGCGTGATTGTTGGTGCGGCTTCACGTTCACCTGTGCAGGAAAGATTTCTGTCCTGCATGCAGAGGCAATTGGGAGGCATGTCGGGGGCTTTTCAGGGCTACTGCCATGACGTCACGGAGCTGGTTCACCCTCATTGGGCGAACCGCTCACGTAACCTGGCAATTTTGTCTAACCACACATCGGTATCCTTGCCGTGCGCACTATGCACATGCGAATTGGCCTTCATTGGTTTGCTTTTGGCGTGAGCGACATGGCTCGTGTCGTAGCAACCACTATGGACGCAGTCTAACAATACATAATGTTGGGATAGTATTTTACTTCCTTCTTCTCATCTTCCACATCTATCTGCCTCTCAGTTACACTGTCCTTGAATGGGAATGATGGTGTTGCAGTAAGTTGAAACTCCAGCAAGTAACAATGCAGCCCTCTATCTGTTAAATTATGAACTGCACTCCATCAGTTAATCTACTCTAGGGCAGCTGAGCTGAAGATTTATTACATATTTTAACATGAATAAATATGAAATGCACTATTTGTATAAGACACAATTAACTCCAAGGAAGCAAGCTCTGACAATAATCTACTTATTGTAACACTATAAAAATCCATGCACTTAAGAGAGTTTTATTCCTGAATCATATACAAACAGCTGAGAAAAATGATGACATTTTAAAGACTAAAATGATCAAAGACAAGAATGTGTATATTTAAAATGAAAATCACCTCTGAATTTTTTTTTTAATTTATACCTGGGTGGTCCATTCAAACTCCTCCATGGTCCTTAAAAGTCACAGAAACCCATTCTTCAGATATTTGTAGTTTTGTTCTGCCAGTGTTGTCACTACAAACCTGGCCTTTGAACTACAAACATGGCTACCGGATAACCAATAGAAAGCTGTAACATTGCAGCTTTTCTATTGGCTGCAGGGCCAAACTTTAGCTCCAACCACAATTTTATGTCCTGCGGGCACTTATTTGCTTGGTGCTGGAGCCGGGCAACTGGGGGAGGGGGGGACGACAGGTGATGGGTGACATTGTTGGATGTTGCAAGATCACAGAACAGCTCCTGGTTTATCTAAAAAAAAATTACCAAAACATTCCTGCAGCATGGAATGCTACTTTGATGAAAATGCGCCAAAACATTCAGAGAATTCATGAACCTTTTGACAAATAATTGATGTATGATTCATATGAATCATTGTAAGCTATGCCCTCTGTGAACCTTCGAAGAATGACCATAAAAAGTACAGTAGTGAAATAATACATCTTGTCTCTGCTTCTATATTAAACAGTTTCAAACATCCTTTAAAACAAAGCATATATTATAAACTGAGTGCATTTGTATTGAAGCAAACTTTTTCACAAAACCAAAAAGTGTAAAATTCACAATACTGTATTTGGTAAACTAAGGTCTGTGGTATCCATTTTATGGGAGCTTGATGAACGAAACAGGGTCCATAAAAATCTTTACTGTTCTAGCTGTATGCATACCATTTATTTGTCATGTAGAACACCTTCAAAACATTAGGGTCGAGGCCGTGCGAGGCCGTACTATATTCGGGCCAATACAGGAAGACTGTTCTCAACACTACGGAAGAATGACCAAAAGTCTGCGGTTCATGGGACTGCATTGCTGTGATGAGCGGAAGGAGGACCATACTACTGAATGGGACCCCACACAGTGTTAATCCTTCGGTGCCTCAGTCGCGTAACCGCAAGTGGCAGCAGCACCAAAATCTTAGGCTTGCTACAGTACATCTGTATATTCAATCCTGGAAATTTGTATAAACAATCACTGAGCATGTTGCTTTTTTTTTTTTTTTTTTGTATGTCTTCTTGAGTGGCAGTCTATTTACACAATGTGTTTTTCTTGCAATAGCTGTTGTACTGTAGATAAGAAACATTTTCCCCCTTTGTCGTAAACCACTTAAATAATAGATGAATCACATGGAGTAATATCTCCAGAATAACAGGATCATTCTCACACTAACTGTACAAGTTTAGTGACAGGGAAAAACTACTGCTGCATCGGCCTTTATTATAACATTTACCCGGGTACATTTTCATGATCCCGCATGATGAACCCGAGATGGACCCGAGATGATCAGTTGCAGGCTACGAGACGCACCAGAGTAACACTGCAGGTCTCCCTGCTGTGTGAATGCTACCGCAGTCTGCCTTTTCTGTAATAGACGTGCAGTAAGAGGCTGAATCAGTCACTAACTGCGCGCCTCTCACAGGCGATCACAGGGGGTTTATTAAGAATCTAACATTACACTAATGTAGCAGGGGTCTCCGGAGCTGAACCACATTGATTTCAGGTCCGGGGACCCCCTACTTCCCGAGTTACAGGCCACATTATGGGGTGCCGGTATCCTCATGATAAAATCTTGTGGGTCACGTGACTGTGGGATCTAAACAATGCAGAGATATACCGGCACCCCATAACGGGGCCTGTATCTCGGGAAGTAGGGGGTCCCCGAAGCTGAAATCAACTTTGTTAAGCTCAGGAGACCCCCTGGTCACACACACACAAGTATCAAACCCCCCCCACCTCCAAATAAAAAAATCACTACCTTAGCTGGTAGCTGCTAAGGTAATGAAGCTGCTTACATTTTATTTTTATTCATAGTGTACATGAGCAGGGGGTCTCCTGAGCCGAAAAAAGTTGATTTCAGCCTCAGGACCCCCTACTTCCCGAGTTACAGGCCCCGGTATGGGGTGCCGGTATTCCCATATTAAAATCCACATGGGATGTAAACAAAGCAGAGGGATACCGACCGGCACCCCATAACGGGACCTGTATCTCAGGAAGTATGGGGTCCCGAGGCTGAAATAAATTTTGTTCAGCTGAAGACATCCCTGCTCACACACACAATAAATAAAAATAAAAATGTAAGCAGCTTCATTACCTTAGCGGCCATGCAGTGCACGCTAAGTCAATGAAGGGGTTAAGGCACAGTACTGTAGCAGATTACAAAACAATATGTACTGTACTATCCACCCACTAATACACAACCCACCTACCCCTGTGTTCCCCCAAAAACCATGATTTATTATTTTACACACAGGATTAATACCCCAGGCCTCCGGGTGTCCCCGGTGGTCCCGTCAGGTTTCCGCAGGCCCCACAGTGCACCAGTACCCAGGGTCTGGAGGCCTCCGGATGGCCCCTGCCAGGCACTGTGGACCTCCAGACGGTACCCAAATGGGGTCCACAGAAGGGCCTGAGGGTGTCTGGGGGTTCCAGGGTAAGCCCCACAGGTGTCTGAGGCCATCGGGTGGTTCTCACGGGGGTCTGGGGGCCCTCGGGTGGTCCCTGTGGGTCCACGGGCCCCCACAGCTATGGGGCCCCCGGTTCTTCCCAGCAGGTGTCCCCCGTGGGTCCTCAGGTGGTCTCCAGAGGTCCCCACAGACCTAAGGTACCAACCCTGTATGTAAAAAAAAATAAACATGTCATATACATTTAAATAAATTAATTCCTCCCCCCCAAACACATACAGTACAGTAATGGTCAAAATAACTATTATCCAGATATGGATAATAGATTATTTCCCTATTATTAAACCCCATAATCAAACAACAATAGCAAGCATAAATAAAGTAAATAAATAAAGTTCTACTTACCACAGCAATATGAAGGGCTTCCTCCTCTTGATACAGCAGGTCCCTCTGTCCTCCGTTGCCACTAAGCATACTGTACATACATAATAAATACAATCTAATGTCGCCTAACCCCTTATTCACCTTAGCGGTTAATAACCGCTACAGTAATTAAGGGGTTAACCCACCCTGGCCCGCTACTCACCATGTACCCATTGAGTAGTGTAGTGGTACATCATACCCATATAATAATATGGGCATTATAAGCCACTATAGCACACAAATAGGCCCCTAGGGGCCTATGCAGAGAGCTGCGAGAAGCCCTATCTCGCCAGTTTTTTGCCAACTATGCCTACAGCAATTCAGTAAATGGCGAAAAACTGGCGAGATGAGGAAAATCTGCATAAACATTGGATTACAAAGGTTTATTATTTTATGGGTTGCTGGTTCCTGTCTTTGGATGTGTTGCGGACATAGCGGTTTTCCCTCAAGTCAGTCATTGGTCATCTAATGGTAAGTAAAGTCAAGAAATGTATTTCATTTAATTTGTAATGTTGTTTTTTGTTTTTTTCTCACAAGTCGGATTTATTTTTTTAATGTTCTATTCATGCCCATGTATGAATATATAACCCTCTTGAGCTATATACATATATGTTTATTAAAGGGTTGTTTTTCAAATGTTTATTGCATTTTCCCATGTCTTCTACAAGTCTTTTCCCTGTTTGCTTACTATTTTGTGTGTGCAGTGTAATGTAGAATTACTTCTTTCATTTCAGATGATTATGATTGCATGGGTATATGTTGGGACCCTGCCTTAATTGTTTAATGTTGCTTATTTGGTGCATTTAGATTGTTTATGATCGTGTTACTTAGGAATTAATTTGTTTTTGCACTGGTTCTGTGTTTGTCTAGCAATCTTGAATAGGGAATCTTGTTTAGATTTGCTTGTAATGTATTTTGGATGGCATTAATTGTGTGTTAATTTATTATTGTCGACTTGATTTGTTTATATAGAATGTTTACTTTCAAGCGTGTATTTGTTTTGGAGCATTGATAGCAATTGTGTACATGATGTAAATATTATTTGCTTCATTTACACATAGTTCAATAGTAAGTTTTATACCAATTTACTCTTTACTGCTTTGGATAGGTGCTTGCTTTATTCTCTTATGAGATGTGTTTTTATTTTCATTTGGCTTTGTTTTTAATTTGGCAGTGATGTTGTCAATTGCAGATCGGATGTTTTAAATAGCTACTGTACACTGGCGACACACTTTATTCGAGCTGGGCTAGTCCCACGAATTCGGGTATACCCGGGTGTATTGAGGTTTGTGACTGTTTTCTGCCCGAGTGCATTGAGTTATTTTCCAAGCAGGGATTGAAGCATTTTATTCCCGCTGGCTGCAATACTGCACAGTATATATATATATACTGCATTACAATTCATGAATTTATGCCATCTGGTAGACACGCGAAGCATTGCAGCCTATTAAATCCTAATCATTATCATTTAACAGATCAGCCGCCCATCAGCCAGGCATGAACCCAGGCTGGGAAGGCAAATGCAACGGGGCTTGTCAGAGGTGAGGAGTGGCGCATTCCAGGTATCTGCCAGGTACATACCGGGTATTTGCTCGAATAAAGTGTGTCGGTGCAGTACATGCTTTTCCTTTCCCATTTGTTTGTAGGTTGCTTAATCAAACTTATATTTTACATACATTTATAAAGATATATGCTACAAACTCTCACATTTCCACACCCACCCACACCATTTATATCCACTCCCACTCCACACACACCTTGTGTAATCCACTCTGCAAACCTGGGACTCACCCTACCACCGCAGATGACCACAATAGAGATTTCTCTCCCACGAATGGTTCTGTTTGAAATCCTGTAAGTGCACATTCTTATGGGTTGCTGATTTTTTAAATAAATGTACCTTATTTTTTACTCAGTTACGTGCTATGGAGCTTGCGCTTTTGTTTGTTTTTTGTTCATAGATTCCAAAAGTGGTTGGCTATACCACTCCCCTTAAAGCTGCAAAGACGCTCCCTGGATCTTCTATTGGGACTATATTTCTCTCTGGATTTTTTGTTTGAGTGGAACATTCAATTTGGATTTTCCTTTTTTTTCACTATCACGTTATGGTTTGTAGATATTATTAGGTTAAATTGTGGTAATTATAATTTATTTTAATATTTTAAATATGTCATTATAATTTATCATTTATTAGGGTTATTTCACATCCTCTTTAGCGCTACTTAATTTTTGTGTTGTCTTTATATATATATATATATATATATATATATATATATAGATATACAGCTGAACCCCGTTATAACGCGGTCCTTGGGGTCCAGAACCCCAAGACCGCGTTACAACCTGGGTCGCGTTAAAATTTCACCGGCATCAGCTCTCTTGCCGTCCTCATTACAGATTTAATTCTCCTCCATTTTGCCGCCTTACCAGTGCTCTCCTCTTCCTGCTGTCCACGTGATCATATCTTTCTGCTCTGCTCATCTCTCTGCTCTTTTGCCGTCGTGTGCCATTTTTTTCAAACATTCAAGTCAATGCTTTATTGACTACCAGACACAGACACAATTAAACATTAATACATTTTGTACAAAACACATGCAGGGATTGAACTCGGGACCTTCTGATACCAATGCCTTGCTTCTTACCTCTACACCATAGGCTTGGTGTGACAAGACATAACCTATAAATATATTTATCCTCTACAATACGTTGCCACAGGGTACATGTCAATGTTAAATCCTAAGTCTATTTCTAGATGTCTATGACATCACACAGCTTCTGTGGTGTAGTGGTAGAACATAGAGAGTTTTAAGTCTGGCGAATGGCCATTCTCGCAGTTCTCTGCATACGCCCCCTAATCTCAACATATTAGTGCACAAAACACACAATAATAAAACATTCCAAAACACCAATCAAAGCAATTAATTAATGCAACAGCTATGAATTAATTAAACCAGTAACCAATCAAAGCAATTCATTAATACAACAGTTATGAATTAATTAAACCAGTAACCAATCAACGCAATTCATTAAAAGTCGAAACATGGTTTGAACAGCCAATCAGGTGGCTGTTAACCATTTTGAGGCTAAATGTAATGTCACAAGCCCTATTTAAAGCCATGACACCTCATTTAAGCCCAAGAAGACGATGAGACAACATCGGTTGGGATTTACCATGGTTTTTTTGGATTGACAGATGAAGATAGAAGATAAAGAAGATCAAGAAATGGTGACAGATGAAGGTGATTAAAGAAAGAAAAAAGAAGATTTGGGTACCTGATCCGGATCTGCATGGCGGATGGCATCGGATGCTGTTGGAGGCCTTCAAGGTACGTGAGCTTCCTGTTACCCCGGGAGTGAGAGGGCCACCGCTTCTAATGGTAAGTAATATATTGAATGTTTGTAAATGTCTCTTTTTACAGGTTTCTTCATTGGATGTGTTTTTTGATTTTTTGGGGGAGGCACATTGACTGATAATATATTAATCTGTACCACTTTAGGGTACAGATTAATACATTTTTATGACAATATTTGGGGGGCATTTGTGGCTTGATATTGCTGTTAGTTTTTTAAATGTTATTTCTTATGTGGATGTGATTGTTTGTTTTTTTCCTGCTTAATAGTAATAAAATGTTTGCGATTGGTGTTCGTTTGTAGTTAATGTTGTATTATGTTAGCTAATGCGTTTTATGGTTATTTCAGATATTGTTTGAATGTATTTCTTTGTCTTTTAATGTTTACATTCATTAATGTTGTAGTAATTCATTGGTTTGATTGGTTAGCGTTACTATTCATTTTGAGTTGGTTTAGGAATTAAGTGGTTTCATTGGTAAATGGTTTAATTAATTAATTGTTGATGTTGTTACTGCTTGTATTCATTGGATTTGCTGGCTACTGTTTTTATTTACTTTATTTAGGTATGCTAATGCAGTGTTTAATAATGGGCAAATAATCTATTATCCATATCTGGATAATAGTTATTTTGCATATTATTGTACTGTATGTGTTTGGGGGGGAGGAATTAATTTATTTAAATGTATATGACATGTTTATTTTTTTTTACATACGGGGTTGGTACCTTAGGGTGTATTTAGTTAGAAATAATTTTTAGTATTTTTGCAGGCACAACATTGGTACTGCAGGCCCGCGGGTACCCCGGGAATCCCGCGGGGACCCCGGGGACGGCCGCGGGGTCAGCCGGGGACACCCGTGTGACCCCCGGCCTCCCTCGGGGACCCCCGCGGGGTCAGCCGGGGACACCCGCTGGCCTGTTGTATGGGTTTTGCGCCTGCATAAAGGTAAACAATGAATTTTTTCAAAGTCCTGCTTTTTTATCACCTGCCTTTAGCTAGTGAGCTTTATTCAGCGCAACATTCACGTACGATAAGTTTGCGTTGCTTAGTGAATTCCACAGAAGGGCAGGATTAAGCGCAAACAGCTCATCGTACGAGCAAAGTTGGACTTTTAAAAATTTCCAGGAAAAAGTTAGTTTTAGAGCGCAAAGTGCCTGTTTGCGCAGCTTAGTGAATAGCGCTCGGTGGAACTTCATGTTCTAAGCAACTTTGCTCTCTTAAAACGACTTATCACTGCCTAGTGCATAGCCCCCTATTTATTTAAATAGACATATTGCACTATTTTGTGTTTTCATTTTTATTCACATATTTGCGCTCCCCACTGACTGGACTACACATTAGAAGAAATATGTCATCCTAAAACAAAGGAAAATGCAGTGTTGCTATTGTCCACGGTTATTTTTAGCTACAAGCAATGACCAAATATGTAAAAGGGAGACACAGCTGCATCCACTTAGATATTTTTTTCCTGTTCCTAACTTAGTGACTGTAGCAAATGCTTATTCTTTCAACACCTCTCCTGGGGCAAGACAGTGAGCAATATTTTGAAAATTAGTAATGCATCGTTCCCTCATGGATCCTGGCATTCTCTGGTGCAGCTGACATCTCCTGATACAGCTTTTAATGAAGAGATCCTGTAAAACCAATGGTCTATGGTGTGTGTGTACTGTATGTGTGTGAAATACTTACAGTAAGCTTAAGATGATTCAGTATGGGTTTAGTACTGTATGTTTTGATAAAGCAATATTAAAAATTATAGGTAAATCAACCAGTGCTCTTTGACAACAGAGATAGACACAATTTAAAGCATCTTGGCATTCCTATGCAGTATAAAAATGAATGTGCTTTAATTTTTTTGAGTACATTCAATTAGAGTTTGAGATGGGTGAATCTCTCACTCGCACTCCAGTATGTTAGCTGCCACTCTTCAGTTATGTTCTAAAATCAGATAGAAATTGGGAATTCCAATGCATCAATCTAAGAAAAAAATAACGCTTTTGCTGCCCAGAGACTTGCCCAACATTCTCTATTATTTTTGTAAATGATCCTATTAACAGTACGCATACAAAATTAATATTATTATCATTTTTATAGTGTAAGAATATGCTCGGCAGCGTTGTGCAATGAGAGAAAAGACAACAAGTATAACAAATAAATTCATGTAACAAAACAAAAGGATAACACAATAGGTAAGAAGGTCAGTATTCCAAGAAGCTTACAATGTACAAATAAGAGTCAGAAAAGGAAAGAAGGACACTAAAGAGCAGATAGCAGAGAGGGCTCGTATTCTGGGGATTATTCTCTAAACTTGTTCTCCCATTTGACTGACAGTTCTACTAGAATAAAACAAATACTTTCTTGTGTAGACCCTCAATGGCTCAGGCTTCTTCTTCCTTCTGCCCCACAAGGCTCATAAACAAATGAACTCCAGCTATTATAACGGGTAAAAGAGAAGAGCCATGAGTTAGTCTATATTTATATTTGAGCCAGCAGAGAAGAGAAGGGGAATAGGAGAACCAAGGCATATTTTATATGTGTGCTTTTGCCCACTGACCTTAACCCACCCTTTTCCTCAATGAACTTTCACAAAATCAGGGAGAAACGGGTCAGATATCAAAGGGCCAGATTCTCTGAGCTCCATTAGTTTATCTAACGTGACATTAACGTCCGACAAAATGCAGTGCCTAAAAAAGCAAATAACATTATGATAACCATGACTTACTTTCACAAAAAGCACATAATTATTTGTAATGGTGATTATTGTGTGGCAAGCAAATGACTTTACTTAATCAATTAATTATTTAAAGTTTAGTCCCATATTCACTAGTCTCCATTAAGAATAATGCCGGGAATTAACACTACATTATTTGTCATATCTACAGTAACTCCAGGACACCGAGGAGGGGCTTTTGCTGGAGAGCAGTAGACTGAGGAGATGAGGAGCAGCGAGAGAGAATATTATCCTGAAATAATGTGACATTAACCCTATGCTAATGAGCTGAATTAAGGTTTGTCTTGCATTTAATTACCTCAGTGTAAAAGACGTTTTTAACTCAGGGAAAATAATGTCTGTTCCTATTTTAGGTAACTTCACATTATAGCCGTGTAACACCCTATCACCCTACCCCCCCTCCACACACACACACACCTCGGCAGCAGGGGTAGGGTGTACATGTGTGAACAAAGTCCTGCTCTGCTCCCGATCCCGGGCGCCAGGATCTTTTGCAACTCACAGGTATTTTATTGACGGGCACACACCAGCTCCAGGCTTGCACAGGATCAATTATTATCTTATAGAGCACAATACCTCATTGACAGGTTCCCTGTATAATGCTCTCTTCAGGACAAATTCCCTCAGTGCCCCTTCCCATTCAGGTAAGTACTTCTGGATCAGTCTTGGCATCTAGTCCACCACAAATCTTTGGAGCTTTCTAGCTTCTAGCACACTGCATCCCAAAATACTGCTTCAGCCTGTATATCACTCAGGAAGGGCTTACTTCTATTCTCTTGGTTTTGTATGTGCCTCCCAGGAGCTGGGTTCCCAGGCAGTCCTCCCTTAGCAGTCCCTGGTCATCACTGTTCCAACTGTCACTAACTTACTAATTCCTAAATTACTAACTTCTATATTAATAACTCATAAGTTACTAACTTCTAAGTTACTAACTTATTCCTAACACCTAACTCAATAGCTCACCAATTTATATCTCACTCCTTGCCAGTCCTCCCCTCAACTGTCTCTATCTTAACTGTCATACATCTCACAGGCTCAATTGTTGCCTAGCAACATGTGAACTGAAGACTCTGAAGTTGTTACATACTCCTATAGAAAAGTAAGGGGACAATCTATCTCCTAAACTGTCCCTCTCAACTGCCTAACTGTCCCTCATCTCAACTATCTAAACTGTCCCTTTTAAATGTCAGCGCGAGCTCCCTCGCACTACAAATTGCCTATCCCTATCTATCTAATTTCAGCCGCCCTATTGGCTAAGCTGCGCCGCATCACTACTGCCCTAGAGGCTCATGGGACTTGAAGTCCCTGTCTTGAGCCTTTTCCTATTAGCTGCCCTCGTGTCGTCCTACTGCGCATGCGCGAGTTCTGCGCATGCGCAATCAGCTACAAAATGGCGGCACCCTGCAAAGGAAGACGCAGAAGCCTCCGGTGACCCGCTCGCCCTATCTTTGGGACACACCTGTCGCACACCTAATCGCTCCCCCCCGGCAGCACCTCACCTCTTGCGCATGCGCGAAGCTCCCTAATGGCCGCTGCTCATGCTATCCATTCTGCGCATGCACTGCAAATCATAACATGGCTGCCGCAAGTCCTCCCGCGCATCTGTGCATGTGCGAGAACTGCGCGTGTGCGCATAACAAACATGGTGGTGCCCTGCAGGGGGAGCCGACGGCAAGCCTGTCGCTACCCGCAACAGCCCCCCACAGCAGCGGAGGTAAGGGGGAGGGGGGAAATGGAGGACCGGGGAGCCAGAGGGGACCTTGCTACACCCATCTCTTGAAACTTGTTGTAGTATGGTTATAATTTGTATATAGTCATTGCTCAGCTCTCACTTTTGATTACTAAACTTTTCACAGTTAAGAGAAATTAGAGAAATAAAAGCAGGCCCATCCCTAGGGTAAGTGCAGCCCTTAGGGTCTATAAGGACTCCTCCCCACCCCCCCCCCAAGAAGAAAAAAATCTCCCCCTTCAGGTTTAGGTCTCCAATCACATGGGCCAATATGAAGTCAGGACATTATAGGCGGCTTCCTATTGGCCCTTGTGTCCATGGGCTTTAAACCTGAGCTGAGATATCGACACTCCCTAAGGAGGTAAGTATCTCAGGAGGCAGGGGCCCCCGGAGCTCAAATTAACATGGTTAAGCTCCGGGGAACCCATGCTTTAATCCATGTATTTAAAAAAAAAAAAGAAAGGAATCTAGCAGTGCAGTTACAATTCCCCTCTATCCACCCCCAAGCTTCACCTTACTTTTATACCGCCTAGGGACGAGCCAGCTAACACACATTACAGGAAGAATAAAGGTAAGCAGGAAACATACAGTAAATTAAAAATAAAAAACAAAAAGAGAGAACAGGGCAAGACCTCATAGTGTAGAATTAAAATAATTTATAATTGCTCATTAAGCAGGTGAGTATTGCACGTACATCAATAAAGTATATATTAGGCAAGACATGTTAGGGACATGTTACCACGTGTAGCTAGCAGCAAGGAAACACTTCAGAGACGTCTGGGCTGGAGGATAAATAGATGTGTGTCTCTCCCCGGATGGTCCTGGGTCTCTCTCCTCACCGGCTAGTAATCCCCACACAGAACAGGAAATCACGATGCTGTCAAACCTCGGCGTTGGTGCTGTGCACCTCGCTCCCCTGTGATGCCACCACTTGGGGTGTCTCATTGTGGGATGTGCTGCTGCAGTGACGTCAATGCGTGTGTAGTTTCTTCAACGCCGATACCTCACTTCCCCGGTGCGCAATAGTGACGTCACTTGGGCGTCCCGTCTACACGGGTTAGGCTGTGTCCGCAAACACTTAGATTGTAAGCTCTTTGAGATCTCCCAAGAAACTACACCACGCATTGGCATCACTGCGGCAGCACATCCCGAGACGAGACACCCCAAGAGGTGGCATCACAGGGGAGCGAGGTGCAGAGCACCAATGCCGAGGTTTGACAGCATCGTGATTTCCTGTTCTGTGTGGGGATTACTAGCTGGTGAGGAGAGCGACCCAGGACCATCCGGGGAGAGACATGTCTATTTATCCTCCAGCCCAGCCGTCCCTGAAGTGTTTCCTTGCTGCTAGCTACACGTGGTAACATGTCTTGCCTAATATATACTCTATTGATGTACGTGCAATACTCACCTGCTTTATGAGCAATTATTTTAATACTACACTATGAGGTCTTGCGCTGTTCTCTCTTTTTGTTTTTTTTTTCTAGTTCTGGTTGTGGAGCCAATCTATGAGAACAGCAGCAGTCACC
Source organism: Ascaphus truei (assembly GCF_040206685.1). Lineage (NCBI taxonomy): Eukaryota > Metazoa > Chordata > Amphibia > Anura > Ascaphidae > Ascaphus > Ascaphus truei. The sequence goes on along the minus strand of NC_134488.1, from coordinate 82,224,633 downwards.
TCATCATTCTTTAAACCTGAACGTGACAGGTTTTTCATTATTATTGATTTGTTTTTATCACAGCACTATATTTTGTTTAATATCCCTTTATTGTTGTATAAACTGAACACCTATATACACCTTTATTTTAAGCTTACTGATATATTCACACCATATATCACAAACCGTTGAGCGCAGTATCACCCTTCTTTTTCACAGTAAATTAAAAATGTTTAATATTTATTGCTTCATTAATATTGTTAGGTAACTACAGTATACAGAGCACAAAATTAAATAGTATTATTGATGTTTCTGGTGAACTAATTTTTGAATATCACTTTCTGATATGGTCATACTACCTACAGTAGCTCTCTAAATGGCAAGTTTAATTTGCAATGAGTTTTTGAATGTCAACGCTCAAACTGAAAATATTTTTGACTCATTAGACATTTAAAGATTTGACCTATATAGTAGTGCTCATAGGGCAATGTTATAAAACTCTTACAGTACTGTATGTCCCCAAATATAAAAAAAACTTTACATTTTGTGTCAGATTTTTTTTTTACTGTTTTTATTTCCAGATTTTCATTGCTTTCATGCATCTTACGGAATTATATTTTGAAAGTAAGAAAGTTGTTTAACATTTAAAGATTTTTGTTTTAATATATAATATGTAGATGTTTTATAATAACTTGGTTTATGACATTTGAGGTAATTGTATATTGCATCTCATTACTTTTCTTATAGTCATATTCCATTCACATCTACTGCATTAGACCGTAAGGTGCAATATGCTTTATCTGATTTTTAGTTGCAACATGTGGTTGCCAGCCTGGGACCATAAAATTAGATAATTCACCTGTTGTCAATTCTTATACCACTGCAACATTGTCTTGTCTTATTTTAAATTCTTGTTTGTATATGTCATTCTATGTAATTATATACACCACGTTCTAACATTATACATATCTACATGATTTAATAATTACAGATAGCTAAACAGTAGTTCTATTAAAAGCAATTATAAAGTATGTCCTTAAACACACGTGTAGAGATGGGAAAACCTGTCAATATCCGATCTGCGCATTTTCCACAGGTTTTTTTTTTTTTTTACCAAAATCTGATCGCACAGGGAAATCTGAAGGAGGATTGGGCACTAAAAGAATTTGGCCAGATACATCCCAATCTGCCATTGAATTATATATGCTAATACAAATGCAACGTATATTTTAATTACTCAGACCCCACACATTTCCTGAAAGAATTTCCATAAGAACTATATTGAAAAAACTAAGGCACCTTGTGAGGAAAGTGGTATTGTGTTGAGGCCCAATAGGTTATTCTGGACATTGAATGAAACAAACTGCTGAGTACTGTAGCTCACCTGTCAGAGCATATTTTTGAACTCTACTGCTCACACGTGTAGCTAATCCGGCTATTAGCATATCTCCCAGGTATCTCAGGTGTGCTCCTTTTTGGGCACAATGAACATTGAACATGCACACAGAAAGGGGAAGTGAGCTGCTTTTAAAAGAAGGCGATAGAAAATACCCGGGCGCTACCACAGAATTATATGTATGGGAGGAATAAAAAGTTATTTTTAGAACAAAACAACCTTACAGGATATATAAGGTTCCCATCAACTTCCAACTCTCTTCCTGCAGCTCAAGACCCCAAAAGGACCTATCCAGGATCCTTAGTGATACAGGAAAACAAGAAAAACAGGGGGAGCACAGGTAGAGGAATAATATATATTTAAAACACCTAGATTAAATCAAAGGACATGTAATCCTGAAATATTGTTTGTGGTGAAGTGTTGAATAACAAACACTTACACAGCCTTGTGTAATTGCTGTCGCATCAAAGTTTCTTTACTTTGTTTCTTTATCTTCTGTATCTTCTTTATTCTATCTTTTCTTCTCCTTTGATCCAAATGATGGCTTCTCCAATCTTCATGTGACACTGGTTTACGGTATCGCCCTCGGTGCATAAATGGAGTACAAAACAGATTGTGAGGGACAATTCAAATATAGTATAACAATTACTGAGACCGACGGTTAATAAGTCAAATGCAGAAAAAACTGCAAACATTCACACGAGCAAGTGTGAGTACACTCTTGAGGGAAGTATCTTTAGTTACGCCTCTTTTGGGAGCTATCTTATGAGGCCCCTGCTGTCTCCAAAATAAGAAAGATATAGGTGGTGAGTGAGGGTATATCAAAATTACTCACACGGCCACGTGTGAGTACACACTAGGATTAGTATCTCTTCCTCCCTCTTTAGATGTCCAATAGCATCAGCTACGTAGGGATCACTCTGAGTGTGATGTTAACACAGTGAATCCAAGATGGAGTAATGGTGATCTTTAATAAAAACTAAAAACAATACACAAAATGACAGTATATAAGTTAAAAAAGCGCTCAGTCTGAAGACTGGTGTGTACGTCAGCCTCTTATGAAAGGCATTACTTCCAGGCTATACCATAGTTTGACGCCTGTCAAAAATAGCCAAATCCCTGATAAATATATGACATCCTGGGAGGAGGAGTTAAATACCAATTTGGACCCTTATGTCTGGAAAGATGTTTGGGAGGCTGCCTCCAAAAATTCTTCCTGTGTGGTGACTAAGGAGAATATTTACAAGCTAATATTTAGATGGTATATGACTCCTACCAGGTTGAACTCTTTTCTCCCAGGTGTCTCTCCTTTATGTTGGCGTGGTTGTGGCGAAAGGGGGAATATACTGCACATATTTTGGTCGTGTCAAAAAATTCAGCAAACATGGAAGGAAGTGTTTGCTTTAATACACAGGGTTCTGGGAATCACTGTTCCACATAACTCCATATATACAGTCTTGGGAAAAACAATGGCCAATCGTAACAAAAAAGAAATTAAAGTTATCTCCTAAATTCTAAATGCTACTGATGCACCATCGCCAAAAACTGGAAACAACCAAACCAAATCAATAACAAAATCTGGCATATAGTCTACATGGAAAAACTCACTGCCTACCTAACTGGTTCCACTTCACAATTCTCCGAAACATGGGCTCCTTGGTTTAGACATGCAGGTATATCCCCATATTTAGACTAGATTATTCTGAACAGAGTGATTTAAGATTTATGATCTATGTTTACCTCACCTGTTATTTAATATATTATATGGTTTCAAATGCTGTCCCCTTCCCCCCTTCCCATACTCTCCTCCCCTCCCCTCCTAATGTGTAATCAGACTATTTGCAATATTATACCGTTGTATTGTTCCCCCCCTTTTCTTCTTTTTGTACCCCTCTTACTTTTGGAAAAATGATTAATAAAAAACTTAAGTAATAAAAAAAAAAGCGCTCAGTCAAAGCGACATAAGAGCTAAAAGAATAGAAAGCAGCCAGTCTTTTAGGATAGATGTGCAGGGTGTTTAGGTGCGCCGCTAACTCTCCCCACGTCCGGGTGTTGTGTAGCACTCCTATCTCCTGCTCCTGATGGTGGCCGAAATGGTTCAAAATACTCTTAGCAGCTTCATTATATACGCCAGGCTTTTCTTGCAGTTGCTTTAGCTGACAGAAATATTGGGTGATCTGCTGCTCCCGCTGATCATATTCGTCATCAAAGGGAGCGGTCTTTTCTGTTCGTGCCGAGTTCAAGCACCCCCACCATTCTCGGGGTGTTTTTTTGGTGTGACTCGGTTCGAGTTCCCCATAAGAGATGTCTTCCTCTTTATTGGACTGGAAGGGCCACTCTTCCGTGGGGTAGGGTTCATTACAGGAACGCTGCATCTTGTCCTCCATTTTTAGGCTATCAGGTGTAATTTTCTTCCTGACCTCAGGAGGCGCTATTGCAGCTGTTGCCACTGTATTTGCTAGAACCCCCAATTGTGGTAGTCCTACAGGTGGGCATATTTTGCTTGTAGAGGTCGTAGCTCTCACAGGCATCTCTGTAGAATTTTCTTTCTTGGATAAGTTTTACAATATCAGCAGTACTGTGCATGCATTTTCTCTCATCAGGTATACAAGATGTGCAGTTGCTAGGTAAAAAAGTCTATTTGCTTTACACCACTTACTTGCTAGGTGTAAACTCTCATTAGGTATGCTGAATGTGTAGTTGCTAGGAAAAAACTTTTGTTTGCTTTACACCATTTATTTGCTAGGTGCAATCTCTCTCCGCTTCAGCAACAGAATTTGGTTTTCTGCCTGAGTTCAGTAATTTTCAGTCTCATCTTTGGGTATTATGGCATTCACACTTCACACTTTGGGTGTCTGTTTTTGCTCCCAAGATATATATAGGCAGATTTTTTTTACTTGCAGAAAAAAAAACATTCTTTGCAGTGGACTATTTCTTTCATTCCCGGCAGGGTGACTCAACATTCAGCAATTGGTTTTGAAAAACCTTCTACACAGTTCAGAAATCACTTTTTCCTCTATAGGGCAATTATACACTCAGCATTTGTTTGCTAAAAATTCCCCTGCTTCAGCAGTCTTGTATCAATTTTCACACTTTTCTGCATATACTCCATTCACAGCTGATAGCCCTATGTGGTGTGGCAACCTTTATTTGCAAAATCAGTACCACTCGTGGGTCACCATCTGTATTCACTGCTTCAGCGAAACTTTTGAAAACAACAAACACCTATCCCTTTTTAAGGGCTGACTCACTTCTTGAACCCTGACTATGGCTGAAAGGCAAAACCCCTATTTCAATGACTATATTACACTTTGTGATAGGCAAATTAAGGTTTAGCTACTTCAGCAGTCTCTTCAGGGTTTTTGTAAGTTTCAGTGCAGTGTGGTTTCAGTGCAGTGTGGTTTCAGTGGTGTGTATCCCTTTAATTCCGATCTCTGCTGCATGAGGTTTTTTTTTTTTTTTTCTAAGTTTCTCAGATTGTTTGTAGGCAAAAAGCATAAAAAAAAATTTCACATAAAAATCTCTGGTCCTTTTTAATTACAAAGACACCTCTTGTCCCACCTCGGACACCATATGTAGACGGACGTTCACAGAGGTACACAATTGGAGACTTTATAAGGTGAAATTATAATAGTCTGTATTGTGCCTTTTCCTTTTCATCAGGAAATCATCCAAACACAGGGGGGGAACAAAGCTTCTATTCACTTGGGAGTAGTTCTAGTGAAATCCTATGCAATTAATTCACATCTCCCTTAGTAAAACATGTCTCGCAGCCCCAAAACATACAGCATGAAATAAGCAGATATAAGCAGTCTCTTAATAATGAAAGTCTTATCTGTTAGCTGCTGTAGAGTAAGCTTCTGTGCTCTCCTGGAACCGCACCCGTGCGTGTACAGAAAATCAGCATCCAGGTTTAGAAGTCTTATTTGGTGTCTTGCAATCAGCTATGCTGGCAGAGCTCAAGACCGGTCAGCTCCAGAGATGTGTGTTCTTTTGGTCAGTCTCTCCTGGGAGACTCAAGAACACTTCTCTGTCTCCAAAATTCAGCTCTCAGTCAGAGCTAAGGAGTCACTTCCTGTCTCAACAGACAGGCTTTTGTAAGCAAACTAGATCAGGCAGGTTGTGTTTATTAATTGACTACCAGCAGTTAACCACCACACTGCTAGATTAAAGGCACATAACTTGAACAGGGATTACTCCCCTGTTACAGAGGGGTAGCAGGATTTGTTAACCCCTAAGGTAATGAAGGGGTTAATCCCTCCTGCTACCCACCTGGTAGGCATAAACACCCACCACACACCAAATACCACCTTCAACCACCCCCGCTACCCACAATAAACATTAAAACACAATACTAAACAATACACTCATTCATTGCCATTGTGGTTACCTATGCCCTCAAATGGGAGCAAAGATAACTCAATAGTAATGAAGGGGCACCCTCTCTATCCCCAAAATCCATTATATTGCATGACAGCAATGTGCAAAATTACCCAGATATGGATAGCTCATTGGCCCATTCCAAATAAAACATTATCCAGCCAGCATAAAGTAAATAAAACTTCTACTTACCCCTGCCAGGATGAAGGTCGTCCTAGTCTTCCTCCCCGTCCTTGTCCTCTGTTGGCAGGAACACAATAATAAAAAATGCAATCTAATGGCTCCTAACCCCTTATTCACCTTTGTGGTTAGTTACCGCTAAAGTAATTACGGGGTTAACTCCCCTCCTCCGTTACAAACCCAGGTGTCCTAACCACCTTACCCAGGGCAACTACCACTACCCATTGATTGGCACATTGGTACATCCACTATGGCAGTCAATATGCAACCTAAAAAAAACATACATTCAATGTTGTTCTAACCTTTAGATATCTTTACCCTCTGATTCCCGATGTATCAGGAAGCTCTCGAACTGCGATCTCGATCCGGTTAAAGTATCATGTGACATGTTCCATATTTTAAAAGATAGGACATCTTTAAGGGATGATGTCACAATTTTTTTTAAAAAATGGCTGTCGTCAAATGGTACTGGAACCAACTGGATTGTTAGATATACCATGTGGTACACTCACAATCCAATTGGTTTCAGTATCATGTGATGGCAGCCATTTTTTTAATGTGACTGACTTTTTTTTACAAGATGTGATGTCATGTCCAAGGGAGGTACGTCCCATCCGTAAAACCACATGGCTGCCATCACATGGTACTTAAACCAATCGGATTGTGGACAATCCCATTGGTTGTATTACCATGTGATTGCAGCCATATGGTTTTAAGGATGTGACGTACCTCCCTTGGAGATGACGTCACATCCTGTAAAACAAAAGTCAGTCACATGGTATAGCATCTAATCAGATTGGAGCTGTACCATCTGACACTAAAAAGTGCCTCTCCAATCTCATTTTACCTTAAGAAGATGACGAGACAATATCTCCCATGTGATTGCAGCCATATGGTTTTAAGGATGTGACGTACCTCCCTTGGAGATGACGTCACATCCTGTAAAACAAAAGTCAGTCACATGGTATAGCATCTAATCAGATTGGAGCTGTACCATCTGACACTAAAAAGTGCCTGTCCAATCTCATTTTACCTTAAGAAGATGACGAGACAATATCTCCCAATGGATTACTAAGGATTACAAGTAAAGAAGATTGAAGAAAGAAGAACACAATTTACCTGAAGCTGAGAGTCATTGCGTCGCAGATAGAGAGCTTCCTGATACATCGGGAATCAGAGGGTGAAGACATCTAAAGATAAGAAAAACATTGCATGTATGTAATTTTGTTTTTCAGTTTTTTTAATTGCAATTTTTCATTTTCATGTTTTTGCTTGCCCATTTACTGCCAATATATTTATCTATGCCCCCCTAGGGTTATAGATAAATACAGTGACGAGCCATCATTATTTTTATTTCATTGATATGTATTTTTGTTGATTTTTTTTTATTCTGGCTTATTTTTGTTGATTGCTTTGTTTAATTCTTGTTTTTTTTGGTGTTTGCTTAGCTTAATTCTTTTTTTTCTTGGTGATTGATTACTTTAATTCTGTTTTTGGTGATTGATTAGTTTAATTCTTGTTTTTTTTTTTGTGATTTTTTAGTTTAATTCTTGGTTTAGTTTTGGCCATTGATTTTTTTTATTGTGGTTTATTTTTGGTGATTGATTTTTCCTAGGTTGCCTATTGACTGCCATAGTGGCTTATCATGACCATATAATATATTATATATTACTGTGCCAATAATGGGTAGAGGGTGGGTGTATTTGCCCTGGATAAGGTGGTTATGCTGCTCGGGTGGGTAGCGAGGGAGGAGGGTTAACCCCTTAATTACTTTAGAAGTTACTAACCACTAAGTTATTAAGGGGTTAAGGGCCATTAGATTGTATTTTTTATTGTTGGGTTCCTGCCAGCAGAGGACAAAGACTGGGAGGAAGACAAGGACAGCCTTCATCCTGGCAGGGGTAAGTGGAAGTTTAATTTACTTTGTGCTGGATGGATAATGTTTTATTTTGAATGGGAAAATGAGCTGTTATCCGGACCTGGATAATAGTAATTTTGCACATTACTGTATGTGTTGGGGAGGGCTGTTGGGGACAGAGGAGTTGGGTATTAGGGTTGTTGTGTTTTTTTAATGTTTGTTGGGGTAGAGAGATTAGGTGAAGGGGGTAGTTGCCCAAGGGGGGTTGCTAAGCCTCTCGGGGGGTAGCAAGAGTGGTTAACCGCTTCATTACCATAGTGGTTCTGCTATGGTAGTGAATGGGGTTAACCCCCCCCCCTCCGCTACTTTCCCTGCAGCCCTAACCCTGCTTCCCAAGTTACAAGCCCTATTATGGGGTGCCGGTAACTCCATGCAATGTTTAAATCTCCTGCATCACTGGGACATTTAAACGCATAGGAGATTCTGGCACCCTATACCGGGCGTGTATCTCAGAAAGCAGGGGGTCCCCAGACCATAAATTAACACGGTTCAACTCCAGAGACCCCCTGCTCCCGCACACTAGTATTCAATTTTTTATAAAAAAACACTGTGATCGCCTGTGAGAGCTGTGCAGGGAGAGGCGGCTCTCTCTGTTCAGCACATATTGTGAGAAGATTGCAGGGTGTTGCATAAGGGATCTGTGTGAACATTCAGGATGAATGCTGACAGGAAGTGACATCATCTGGTTCGAAGGAACCACGGCCATCTTGATTCCTTGAAAATCCTGCCCTTATTCCTTTGACCGGAAATCAGCCTCTCTTTGGTTCTCATTGGCAGTTGCTGTCTCTGGCCTTTTAAAGGCAGGCAGTTGCTACAAGTCTTTGCTCGAGCAAAGTACTGGTTACCCTGTCCTGTCTGAGCTCTCCCTTGCCTCTGTTTTGCCTGCTGCCTGTCTTGACCTTGGAACTGAATCTGACTACCCTTGCCTGCCGCCTGCCTCGACCTCGGAACCAAACCCGACTACCTTTTGCCTGCCGCCTGCTTTGACCTCGGAACCGGACCCGACTACCCTTTGCCTTCTGCCTCGCTCGATCTCGGAACCAGACCTGATTACCCCTGCATCCCAGACCTCTGATCCCAGGTCAAGGTCGGTGTATTACTCCCTACTTCTCCCCTGCGGGTTTGTATCCTTTCTTGCAGTCAGCAACATTATAGGGAGAACTTTGAAAAATCTGAGATCACTTTGCTGCTACGCTGAATGGTTTTGGCATTTTCATGCCTCACGGTTTGAGATGGTTTCAGAATACAGTACCATGATTACATAAATGACAAACCGCTCGGCTGTAACATGCCACATCGTTCGAGATGGCAGCAAAGTTATCAAACCTACTAGAATAGGCCCTATAGACATACTCTACTGTATTATTAACAGTGGTGATCCAAAGAGGATCAAATAGGGTCCCCTCTTAACATAGCACTCAATGCCGGATAGAAATGGGTGGATAACAGTGATCCCACAGATAATTTCTGTTTGGGTCTATTAACCCTTGGGGAACCGAAAAGATCAAAAAATAAAAAAGTTTTATTAGTTCAAATACTCATTGAAAACACATATATAAACTCATTCAAACATTAAAAAAAACATATTGAAGTGGCTCAGAACAGCCAGTTTTCACTGGAAGACGTATCTATATATCATGAGTATAGGAACCTGCTGTCTGTAAACATCTATTCCAGTCTAAAGCATAATGTTCAACTGGAGCAATAGTGTAATCCTAGCCAGAAAGATATTGATGTTGTAAAGTCTTATGTATCCAAATATACCAGTATAGGCTTGTTACTGCTAGGTGCATAAACTGTATCACTATAGGTGATTACTGCAACAAAAATAACAATACCAGGTCACATTTGCCTTGATATGTATGCCGCAAGAAACACCTAGATATCAATGTTCTTTCGAACGGTACTAGTGCATCAGCCTGAGGAACAGGCAAGAGACAAATATCCCAACCAAAAAGTTAAATCCCAACTTGATCACGGCGGATCAAAATCAAAGCAGAGACTCCGTAATGGATACAAGCCTGACTCTTTCGGTGCATAGGATTACTGGATGTCGCCACTTCAGATGACGTCAACCAGGGAATACACAGTTTTTAGTTCTTCTTCTGATACCATCTTGAATGTCACCGGATTGCTGGAGAATTGCTAGCTGATACTTCTCCATTCCCCAACCCTAAGTAAGTGTTACCTTCTTGTCTGTTAATTGTACTATATTGCTGTGTTCACCTTATTTAAGGAATAAAGTATTTTTTATTATATCTAAGCCTCGTTCAGTTCAACCCAGATATTTGGTGTTCATTATATCTTGTCATAAGCTACCGTGACAAGCTCTATAATTAACTGGTGGCAGCGGCGGGATTGAACTGAACCTGTATTACAGTGTACCGTAATTACCCTGTAATATAGTGGGAACTCTAAGGGAATCTCGGGGAGGGAATGAGTGCACCTCCTGGGAGCAGTGCAACAGAAGGGGTACTGGTTGCTGCGGCTACCAGTCCGTTCACCCCTGAAATGTTGGCACTGATTACTGCATGGGGAGACAGAGGGACACCAGAGGAGCGGCTGCAGTTTATCACTATGGCAGTGAACAGACCCGCTTATTGCCCCCCTTTCCAACCCAACACAGATGAACTCAAACTGGATCAGTACAGTCTCACCAAGTTCATGGAAGGTACTGATCAGATCGACAGTTTTCTAAAGAACTTTGAGACACAGTGTCGGCGGTACAAAGTGCTTCCCCAGCATAGGGTTGCACGTTTGGACCCCTTACTGTCCGGATTGGCTAAGCAGACGATGATGGCGCTTCCAGATGAGTATGCTGATGACTATGACCACCTGAAAGAACTGTTATTGTTTCAGTACGGTTTTACCCCTGAAGCCTACAGGGGTAAATTCCGGCAGGAAGAGAGGCAGCCCCAGGAGTCCTATGTTACTTACGTGACCCGCATGGCTTTGTACGGGATATGCTGGGTGGAGGGCTATGAGGCACGGACTTATCAATGCCTGCTGGACCTCATCTTTCAGGAGCAGCTCATCCAGAAGTGCCCGCCAGCGGTGAGGGCTTGGGTGTACGACAAGAAGCCCAAGACTTACCAGGAGGCGGCGAGGCTTGCAGATGACTATGTGGCCAGCCGAACCCTGATGACCACCAAAGAAGTAGGCAAGGCGGCAGTGGCAACGGCACCGGCCAGAAAGTCTGCCAATACCCCCCAATGGACTCAGAGGCCGCCTGTGGACAGCAGTCCACCGAAGGGGATGGAGCTCCGGCACGAGCGCCGGTGCTACAACTGCAACCGCCCTGGTCACATCAGACCAGATTGGCCGGAACCCCTGCGTTCTGGCGGACCCCATCAGAGGCAACGCACCCCAGCTGCGAAGCCGGTAGCCCGCTTGCGGGTAGCTTCCACCAAAGACTCCGGACCGGTCATGGAACCAACTCCCAGCGAGTCGTCCCATGCAGCACCTGTCCCGGTTTCCTCGGTGACCACAGCCAGGAGCGGGGGACATCTCAGCGTGGACCTGCAGCAGACGGCCGGCCAGAGCAGACATCTCACCCCGGTCACAGTCGGTGACCGTCAAGCAGTCGGCTTGCTGGATTCAGGAGCTGCAGTGACTCTGGTCCGACCTGATATGGTCCGGCCAGAGGAATTACTCCCAGGCCCTGGGATACAGATCACTGTGGCCGACGGAGAGCCACATTTCCTGCAAGTGGCCAGAATCTTTTTGGATTGGGGGAGGGCCAGGGTGTGTGGGAGGTGGGGGTTTTACCCGGTTTGGATGCCGATGTTCTTCTTGGCAACGATCTGGGACCGATGACCTGCACCTACGACCGAGTGCCCAAACCCGCTGCAGTGGTGGCAGTTACCCGGAGCCAGACAGCGGCAACGGTGGCGGCGCCAGTCCACCAGCCTTTGGGACCAACGTTAGTGGAGGGCGCCGAGGAGCCCGGGGAGGAAAGCCAGGATCAGTTGCAACCACAGACTGACTTACTGTTTCCCCTCACCCTTCCCCATTCTCCGGACAATGACATGACTGGGGGGTGGCCAGAATTAGGAGCCCAGTTTAGGGAGGCAGTGAAGACAGACCCTACCCTGGCCGGCGTGAGACTTCGGGCGTCCGAATCTCAGGCAGGGGAAGGCACTGAGCACTGCCTATGGTATAAGGGACTCCTGTATAGAGAAGAAGGGAACCCAGGGATAGAGGAGGGATTGACCGGTAAGCGACAGCTAGTAGTGCCCCAGGGGTACCGTCAGCAACTGTTATGGGTAGCTCACTCTATTCCGTTAGTGGGACACCAGGGGGTCAACAGAACGCGAGCCCGGCTATTACAGCGATACTACTGGCCGGAGGCATCTCGAGATGTGGGCACTTTCTGCCGCTCTTGTGATGCCTGCCAGCGAGTGGGTAAGGCAGGCGACCGTGTGAAGGCACCCCTGAAACCCCTACCGATAATAGGGGAACCCTTCCAGAAAGTAGCGATGGATCTCGTAGGACCCCTTATGATTCCTAGCAGGTCAGGGAAGCGCTACATCCTCACGGTGATGGATTTTGCCACCCAGTACTCTGAGGCACCATAGATGCCAAGACAGTGGCAGCAGCTTTGCTGAACATTTTTCTAGGGTAGGTTTCCCTAATGAGGTCCGAATCGATCAGGGGTCGCAGTTCATGAGTGAACTGTTACATTGTCTCTGGGATGCATGCGGTGTACAGCACCGGCGCACTACCCCTTACCATCCCCAGACAAACGGATTATGTGAGAGGTTTAACGGTACCCTGAAGCAGATGCTTTGGACCTTTATAGAGGCGGAGGGGAAAGACTGGGAGATTCATTTACAGCACTTGCTGTTTCCCTACCGAGAGGTACCGCAAGAATCTACAGGCTTCTCCCCCTTCGAGCTACTATATGGCCGCAGGGTACGTGGACCTCTGGACCTATTCCGTGAGGGATGGGAAGGGGAGGCTACTGCTACTGATGCTTCAGTGATCCAGTATGTAGTAGATCTCCGAGACCGGTTAGAGATGCTCATGGGGGTGGCCCAGGACCACCTCAGGGCCGCTCAGACCAAGCAAAAGCAGTGGTATGACCGGAATGCCCATAGCAGAGAATTCATCCCAGGACAGCAGGTGCTTGTTCTCAAACCCACTCGGGAGAACAAGTTGATGGCTGCCCGGTCGGGACAGTACCCGGTCATCCGAAAGGTGAATGAGTACAACTACGTTGTACAGGTAGAGCCTGAGAGGCATGACATATCATGTTAACATGTTGAAAGAATACAGAGCACCGAGTATGGGAGCAGTGATGGCCATTTGTAGCCCACTGCTGGAGGATCCGGCGAGCAATGCTCTGCCTGATCTCCTAGGGGAGGCTAGGCAGGGAAACACTGTGGAGCAGGTAGAGATAGGAGCACAGTTGAGTGCTAAGCAGCAGGTAGAAGCCAGGGACATGCTAGCTAAGTTTAGGGCCCTCTTCACTGACATGCCAGGGACCACACATCTCACAAAACACCCAGTGCACAGAGGGGATCTGCAGCCTCTGCATAAGCATGCTTATAGAGTGTCAGCAGAGGTCAAGACCAGTTTGGAGAGGAAGATAGAGGAGATGCTGGCCCTAGGGGTAATTACTCCTTCCCAGAGTCCTTGGGCAAGCCCGGTAGTTCTAGTCCCTAAGAAGGACAAGACCACCCGGTTTTGTGTGGACTACCGCTTGCTCAACGCTGGGACGGTGTCAGATGCCTACCCCATGCCCTGCATTGATGAGTTACTGGATGAACTCGCGGGGGCAAGGTACCTGACCACCATGGATTTGAGCAAAGGCTATTGGCAAATCCCACTGACCCTGGAGGCTAGGGAGAAGTCAGCATTCATCACTCCAAGTGGCCTCTATGAGTTTTTAGTGATGCCATTTGGGATGAAGAATGCCCCGGCTACCTTCCAATGCCTGGTCAATAGGTTACTGGAAGGGATGCAGAGCTATGCAGGGCTTACTTAGATGACATTGCTGTCTTTAGTAATTCCTGGGACTCCCACTTAGGACATGTAGCTGCGGTGCTGGAAAGGATCAGGGAGGCTGGGCTTACCTTGAAACCCACTAAGTGTATGGTAGGGGTGGCAGAGGTCCTGTACTTAGGGCACAGGGTGGGTGGAGGACACCTCAAACCAGAGCCAGCCAAGGTAGAAGCCATAGTTCAGTGGCCTGTTCCAAAAACCAAGAAACAGGTCATGGCATTTTTGGGCACCACAGGGTACTATAGGAAGTTTGTCCCACAGTACAGCGCCGTGGCCAAACCCCTGACTGATTTGACTAAGAAGCAACTGCCTGTGCTTATTACCTGGACTCTTGCCTGTGAAACTGCTTTCCAGGCACTGAAAACTGCATTTGCTGGGGCCCCCATACTGGCTGCCCCAGACTATATCAAACATTTCCTCATACAGACTGATGCCTCGACTATGGCATTGGGGCCGTGTTGAGCCAAGTGGGGGATGATGGTAGAGAGCACCCTGTGGTGTACCTCAGCCGAAAACTACTCCCCAGAGAAGTGGCCTATGCCACCATTGAGAAAGAGTGCTTGGCCATTGTGTGGGCACTCACAAAACTCCAGCCCTATGTGTATGGAAGGGCTTTCATGGTCCTCACAGACCACAACCCCCTGAGTTGGCTGCAGATGGCATGAGAGGAGAATGCCAAGTTGCTAAGGTGGAGCTTGGCCTTGCAAGAGTTTGAATTTACCATTCAGCACAAAAAGGGTAGTGAAAACAGCAATGCTGATGGACTTTCACGTCAGGACTATCCCTCTGAGACTGAGTTCATTAATGGTGCCAGCAGTGCCCCACTCCCCGTTAGGGCCAGTGGGCCACAGGTCACCCATTAAGAAGGGGAGGTGTAGAGGGAGAGGGGGTTGGCCCGGTATTAAAGGGGTGCACCCCATATGGCCACACCCTGACCTCACCAGGGAGACAAGGGGTTAACTGGACTGCGGTCCAGGGATGTGGTTTGCACCTTGTTATACCTTGAAAATGTATGTTCCCCTGTTCCCATGTTTCACCTTTAATGTTGTTACCCAAGGCAGGGATAAAATCCTGCAGAGATTCCTTTGCACAAAGGGAAGCAGATGGTCAGAGGGGCGACCCAATGTCTAGAGACTAAGTATTGATCAACAGACTCTAATTTTTACCTGAGGGCGGAGGATCATCAAACTGGAGTGGTTTGTAAGTGTTATGTCTACACCTACAAACAATGCAGATACTTTATATGGTAGATTGGTCGTCGCCCCTGATTTAATTATGGGGCTACCCATAGAGTCCTAGTACACATGGGCTAATTAGCTGGGGGGCATGGGTTAATCTGTGTCTCCACGTTAGGGATTGGATACAGATAATTGTTCACCAATAGTCTGTATTCAATGTTAACAATAGGGTTACACAGGTATATAAACTGTGTCAACTCTACAGTTTTTAGTTTTTCTTCTGATACCATCTTGAATGTCACCGGATTGCTGGAGAATTGCTAGCTGATACTTCTCCATTCCCCAACCCTAAGTAAGTGTTACCTTCTTGTCTGTTAATTGTACTATATTGCTGTGTTCACCTTATTTAAGGAATAAAGTATATTTTATTATATCTAAGCCTCGTTCAGTTCAACCCAGATATTTGGTGTTCATAATATCTTGTCATAAGCTACTGTGACAAGCTCAAACAGAAATTATCTGTTGGATCACTGTTATCCACCCATTTCTATCCGGCTTTGAGTGCTATGTTAAGAGGGGACCCTATTTGATCCTCTTTGGATCACCACTGTTAATAATATTTCATTGTCCCTTTCAAGCACCTGCACTTGTACTTAACGTCATATTTGACTTACACTGGCGACACACTTTATTCGAGCTCGGCTAGTCCCACGAATTCGGGTATACCCGGGTCTATTGAGGTTTGTGACTGTTTTCTGCCCGAGTGCATTGAGGTATTTTCCAAGCAGGGATTGAAGCATTTTATTCCCGCTGGCTGTAATACTGCACAGTAAATATATATATATACTGCATTACAATTCATGAATTTATGCCATCTGGTAGACACGCGAAGCATTGCAGCCTATTAAATCCTAATCATTATCATTTAACAGATCAGCCGCCCGTCTGCCAGGCATGAACCCAGGCTGGGAAGGCAAACGCAACGGGGCTTGTCAGAGGTGAGGATCGGCGCATTCCAGGTATCTGCCAGGTACATACTGGGTATTTGCTCGAATAAAGTGTGTCGGTGCAGTACATAAAGGATGAGCGATCTCATCCCCTTTATAGTTTAATACTCTACTGTATATCATTATAATAAAAATGGACACTAATATTCATGTTAAAAATTTTTTTGCCATAACATAAAAAATATCCAAAACAAGAATGTTTATGAACTAAAACCGCATCCAAAACACAACCATTTTTCTTAACCAATACCAAAATCAAACACCAGTGAAGGTGCCCATCCTTAAATAATACCTACCTCAAAACCTTATTTAAAAAAAAAAATTATCTTGAAATACAGTAGCTGTTATCTAATGATGCAGTAATAATAACACCACATTGGAGAACTTTTATGGATTCAGTAAGAAAAACTGGAATGATCTTGAAAGATCATGTACTGTACACCTAGATGCAGAATCTCAAGACGTCTCATGTTCGCTAAAGTAGCTACATCTAAGGAAGAAACTTTTTACTGCTCAATATGTTGCAGCTATTACCGTATTGAATAAGGCCAAAATGTGAACACTAGTTTCACTGTTACGTTATAGCCAGCAATAAATATACAGTAATTTGGCTCAGACCATTTATTTGTTTATGTTGTATCTTTTCCTCTATAAATGTTCATGCTTACATTTGCCTCATTGTCTTTCTTTTTCTCTGATAAACTCACAATTCTCTTCTTTGTGTCCACATTTATTTCAAAGTCTGCTTTTCCATTAGTTAATGTCAAGGTGTTTTTGTACAGTATAAGTGCATAAAATTTATAAAATGTAGAGTATCATAACTTGAAGATCATGGGTGAAACCGATTACAATTTAAGGATTTCAATGCACCATATTTAATTTTCAATTTAGTCACTGAAGCATATTCTTACTTAATACTGTATGTTCTTCGTAGAAAACAAGTCTTTGTCCATCACTCATCGTATTTCTTCAGAACATACAGTACCATGCAAGGCTGAAGCTGGAGATATACTGTACAGTCAGAGCTGTCTTCCCATTTTCAGTGTCTAATATTATTCATACTTTACTGTCACTTACAAATCTGTTCTTCTTCGCTTGGAACTCCCACACAGTATGCTGTCTTTTTTTTTTTTTTACATTAGCTACTGTATTTTACTGTATGTCAGTCATTTTTTGCTAGAACGTTTACTTTCAGAAAATTAACTGTTTGGCACAGACATCTTTATTTCAATTTGAATGTTTCCTCATCTTACAGTACTTTTGAATATTTTTAATTTTTCATTGGGTACAACCATTGGTTAAAGTGTTTACAAATGTAGAAAGAAGTACTATATATGTTTACTATTGCGGAAAAGTTCTTTGAACTTCATGTTAGAAAGGTATTTAAAATACCAAAACAAAAGGGCAGCTCAGGCAAGACCCCTTATGGGGCAACCCACAGTTTACACCATGGTTAGCTAAGTTCACCTTTGCCACCTAGTCAAGTGCCAAATAACCAGCGTAGAGGACATGCTCACAGGTTACAACATTAAAGGTTTCCCTAACTTAATTGAAAAAAACAACTTTCACACTCGGAAATCATCAGTTTCCTACAGGTGAAGCAAAATATCATGTCCTTACATAGAGTACACTCCTCCTTGACATCTAAATATTTGTAAACACTATATAGGTCAAGGTACTTAGAAAGGGCACTGATCTCATGGATCTACTCAGTTGCTCCTGAGTATTGATCCCTCAAGCAAATATTCGCACCTTGTGTTGACATGCTAGACAGATTTCCACCAAACCTGCCCAAACATTACAGCAAATTGACATTAAAAGTACTGTAATGATGTTTAGCAACTCCTAGAACCATCATACTGTACTTTGTCCATCAGCTATAGATATTGCCAATATTATTGAAGCCCATGGCGAGCCATAGTGGGACATATACTAAGCGACAGCAGGACAAGCAGCTATTATTTTGAATCAGCCACTTGTGAGAAGAAGGCAGGGCTGTCACATTTCATCTGCAGGAGCACACTATGGGTAACAATAATGCTGGGTTCTTCAGTACAACAAAGATTCTGAACTTTTACAACATGAACTTAAGTTTTCTGACAAAGTTCTGTGCAAAAGTTATCTGTTCTGTTGACAAACAAGCAGCAAGTGAAACATATTACAGTACAAAGACTCTATTTTAATTAGAGATGGGCAGACTGATCCAAATTCACTTGAATTAAATATCTGATATGCACGATAAAGTCCGACTTCGGAATGTACCAACTTTAATCTACGCTGATTATTTACTGTAAAATTCATCCATAAAGTCTTTGTTTCTCAGATTTATAATAATTTGACATCGGGATGTAACATAAATCCTGTTCACAGACAGTGTTTATATTGAATCTAACGTCAGATTGTAAAAATAAAAAAGATAGATTAATTTGCACCAAAAAGGCACATTTGTATTAATATGATTATTAAATATTAATATACTGCTATATAATTAATTTACTAGCCACAAAAAAGGTACAGAAATACAGACCACTAGATCCAGACAGGCCACAGCTCAGGAGTGCACACTGGACACACAAACAGGGGTTAGTCTAGTCACTCACATGTTAATGGTTAAACTACAATTTGTATTAAGTAAATAATGTATAAATGTTTGAGCTTCAGTATATAACTACAGCACCAACAGCCTAACCAACCCACAGCTAATCCCTGCAGTGATTACAGCACAATAACTTCAATGTTGAGGCTACACCACTATTTATACTCCTCCTTGGCTCCTCCTCCCCCTATTATAATTCATTTTTTTTCTGATCCGGATTCTGATTTCAGGTTTGGATTACTAATCCGACGGGCGGATTTTCAGCGCTAGAAAAAAAAAAAAAGGTTGGATTTCACTTTGCTGAGACTGATTTGCAAAATACTGCAAATGAAAGAAACTGGACAATCCGTGTCAAACAAATCTACTGATTTTAGAGAATTATGCAAATTAGTATATCAAATGAAATTGAAATGCATATTGAATGAATGCTTGTCAAATAGTTTGAGAACCCCGAGTTTAGTATTGTTTCAGACCTCATGCAACAGGTTTGCACACCTCTCACAAAGACATCTTCAAGTTGAAATAATGAGGGATATTATGATAGTGAGGGTTTATATCATATGTACGAACATGACACACACCATACAAAATAGGAAAATATTATCTAAACATACTGCTGCGGCACAGTTTATTCGAGCATTTGCCCGTTCTGTGCCGCAGCAGTAGCCTGGCGCGCGCCCGAGTGTGACGGGCGCGCGCCGAAGCAGCGGAAGAGCGCCCTCCGATCGGGGCGCTCTCCCTACCGCTGCCGGGTCCGCCGGGTCCCCCGGAACCCCCTGCCGCTGTCCCGCGATCGCGGGACACCAGGGCTCCCTCGGGGAGCCCCTGGACACGCGTGCAGGGGGCGCACGCTCCCGATGACGTGTGACCGCGCGTCTATGACGCGCGGCACGCCGAGGGGCGGCCACTAGCAAGCCGGGAGATTTTCCGGCTTGCGGTACCGACCACACTTCAATAAAGTGTGTCGGTAGTGTAAGAACATGAACATATACACATACAGTATGCCACGAATGATTATACTGTAGATGAGACACAGTGCAGTTTTTATTTTTAATTCTATATTCATTGCCCCCATGATTTCTTTAATAGCTCACATACAATACCATCTTCTGTATGTCCCAAGGAAAAAATGAATGCTCTCCTTATCTCCTAGTGATCAAGAAAATGTTTCCCTTTATTCTTATATGAAAGAGAGACATTTCTTTGTATCAAGGAAATAAACAAAAACTGTATTTTTTCTTTGATAATAAGATGTCTTACACCGCTGATGTTGTAATTTCCTAGGAACATAATTGGTCTGTATGAAAAATATAATGTTTAATATATTAAAAAGAACCCACCAGACAAATAATTTTTTTGAATGTAATAAGCTAAAGAACTAAGCAAATGTGAGACAGGATATTATATGGATTGTTGCTATATTTCTAGTTATTATTATCAAATTGAGGTAGCTCTGACAGCCAAAGTGCATAGGAAAAAAAGCAGGACAATATTAAAACCTGAGAATTTTGTTGTGCTTATTTAAAATAACATTATATTTAACTTTTTGAATATATACATATATTTTATATTGTGCTTATCGACAAAAGCCTGAAGCTAAAACAATTCATCACAATACATTGACACAGATATTCTTCAGATTGGAGATTATATTATTTCATGAATTTTATGGGAGGTTTTGGAGACTGAAAAATATTGGGCAGATAAAGCATAGAAATAATACAGGCAAAACCGAATTATAATTTACACAGCACTGTTTTAAAAAGACTGAAAGAAAGGAGAATGAAGATTAAAGAAAAGAAGAAAATAATGACAGATGAAGATAGAAGACGGTGAACGAAGATCAAAGAAAGAAGATTTTTTTTTACCTGTTGCTGTACTTCAAGGAGGATGGAGATGGATTGCAGGTGATGACGTCGCGGGTCAAGAGCTTCCTGATACGCCGGGATTTGGAGGGTGAAGACTTCTAAAAGTAAGTAAATGTTTTCTCAGGTTTTTTTTAATTGTATTTATTTTTATGTTTGTGATTGCCCATTGACTGCTAATGTATTAATCTGTGCCCCTTTAGGGTGCAGATAAAAACAGTGAAAGGCAATGCATTTTTTGGCAAATGCTTGTTTGGAATTGAATGTAAATTTTTCTATTTATGTTTAAGGGCATATGCGTGTCATCACATTTAGGCGCATGCGTGTTTGTCTCATTGGAACCTTGTTGAAACGCATATGCGTGTCATCACATTTAGACGCATGCGTGTCATCACATTTAGGTGCATGCATGTATGTCATGTATACTGTACTTTATGAGGTGGGTGGCATACTGTAATTTTTTTGGGGGATGTGGGTTTCAAAACATTATGATGATCTGTTCAAAAGATATCTTTGAACTAATAATCCTGCATACACTCCTCTCCCCCCCCCCCGTCCCCTCCTCCCCCCGCACACAACACAAAGTTCAAATGATTCTCATGAATTTAAAGAAGGAACAATTTTATTTGTGCAGGATAATCATGAAAAAAATAATAATACAGTAGGTCGCCTCTTCATCCAAATTTACAAGCTTGTCTTTATCTTCTTCGTAATGGCTGCATTGCAGTCTGTACTGTAGTTCTTTTGTCATTGAGAGAGGGGGAGTTAGTGTAAATTACTGACTGTTTCTACCGTATACACACAGTACAATACTTTTACACTTGTCCGTCCCCCCTTCCTGTTATGCTGCAGTTCTGAAAAGAAAAAAATTAGTGCACTAAAGTGCATTAAAGGCATTGAGTATTTCAATGCTACAATGAATGAAGCAAAAGGTATACTTAAAAACAGTGTCTCTTGGAATGTTATCTGTACTGTTGCTTCCCCCGGTGTGGATGTGTTTTATGGCTAGAGGTGTCAAAAGGTTACTGTGAAAGCAAGTGAAGAAAGAGTGTGTATGTGTATCAGTGTGAATAAAAATGAATGGAGAGCCCACAGTATATACAGTGCTTTACACAAGGTGTGTGTGGAGTGGGAGTGGATATAAATGGTGTGGGTGGATGTGGAAAGGGGGGAAGGAACAGCACAGATAACATTCCAAGAGACACTGTTTTTAAGTATACCTTTTGCTTCATTCATTGTAACATCGCCGGAAGAAGAGATCAGTGTATCTCAAAAGCTCGCACAAATAAAAGCATTTCGTATATTCCGGTATGCAGTATACAGTAACTACTATATAATATGTTATGATTAGAGCATTAAAAACATTTAACAATGAAACTATTTAAAACAATCAACTGTTTTTTTTTGTTAAAAACATTTCTATACATTTTGAACTACTGTACTGTACAGTACACAACACAACAATAAAATAGAAAAGTCATTCAGAAATTGGCTGGCCTTGCAGGGAACAGCCCTTGTATGCCTCAAAAGGCCATTGGTTGTGTCTCTCACGGTTCTCATAACATGAGTGTTAACAAGAAAATAACGCTGCATTTCTTCCAAAATTGTGTCCCATAAATTTGCTGGCAGAGCCTTCTTGGTTTTATTCCCTTCATCATTTACATTGTGGTTTCACTCGCTCTACATCTCAAAACTGATGTTGTGTTTAAAGATGAAGAGGGCATATTTCAAGATCAGCACTTCCAATCTTGTATTTCTCCCGGACGCCCGGGGCAGTTCTCTCAAGATGATGTCTGGCAGCGTTGCAATCCTGGGTGCTGGAGCGGGTGTGCTTCTGGCAGTGGGCGAGGGAAAGTGTTCTGGGAGGATGCTTTCCTCCTGTCGTGGGCTTATCAAGGTTGTCATCTCCTCCACCAGAAGGGCATGCATGTATTCTGCAGCCGGAGGGGGTGTGTGTTGTGTGTTTGGTGTTGGATGTGTTAAGGTCAAATACAGGGATTGAGAGGGTTCACTGGGGGTGTTGCGGTTCCTCCATGGTAGAATAAGGCACCTCCAGGCCACCCTCCTGCGTCAGACATACAGGGTCAGGGACTCCAAGCAAAGAAAAGATCCCTGCGATGTTCCTCTCCATCTTATCCATACGCCTATCCATATTCAACATGGTCTCCAAAAGAAGATCAATTTTGTGCACCATTGAAATGTCAGGGACTTTGACACGACTTAAACCATTCAGCATGCGGGTGAACGCGCTGGATCTGATGCGAGGGGTGCTGTTGAAATCTGCGTGGATGGATGCAGGAGCAGGTAAGCTGGGGGTTCCCAGCAGAGCAGCGTCGGGGATGGGTGCTGGAGCAGGTGAGCTGGGGGTACCCAGCAGAGCAGCGTCATGGGTGGTTGCCAGGTCAATTACAGGTGGCCAAAGTCTTTGCTTTAAGTATATGGCAGCCATTTTTTTCTTCACATAATGAGGCCTAGGCTTCTTAGCCTTTGGAGTCTTCAGAACGTTTTCTTTATTCTCATTTCGCTTTGGCTTAGAAACAGCTTCCGCCTTTCGCTTTCTCGTGATCAGCACGGCACAAGCAAGCAGGTTCCTACGTCCATAGAATAGAGGTAGATCCATGGATGCAGATGGAATAATGTACAATGCAGTGTCTGTATAAGAGCAAGTTAAGATAAAGATCAGTGTGCGAAGCTATGCAATTTGTGTCAATTTTTGTCACCTTTTATACACTGTGTATTTTAATTTTTTCACGGGCATGGACACGAGCTGCAAGTGTTAAAAGTTAGTGTACTGTGTACTAAACCTGTTGGACGAGGCTGAGGCCTATTAAATTAAAGTATAAAGACACCATCCATTTTGTTGATTCACTGCACATTGAATATATATTCCTCTGTGCTTGATTTTATTTCTAAAAGCATTGATGCAGAGGAAAAATATTTCAAAGGCATGAGAATACAGGATACAGTATGTACAAGAATGTTAACAGAATTTTACAGATCAATCGTTGGTTACTTGTTTCAGGCCTCGATTTAACAATAAGAGCTGTCTGTTATCATTCCCGTGGTAAGGCAAAAAGTGTAAAGCGGAATCCCACGGTCACTACAGAGTAAGTATTTTTATTTTCTTTACTTTACAGTATGTACTGTATTTACACTATTACTGGTAAAATGCTTTACTGTGTTTTTACAGTACTTTTTTCATACCAATTATTTTAGAGAGAAAAAAATTGTCTTATTACTCTAATAACATCTTGTATGCATGTTTTTAACATTTTATACAGTACAGGGAATTATAAAAATACAATAAGTGCAGCAAAATCAGATAATAGGAAAGGAAATCCCCGGCCCAAAGAACTTACAATCTAAAAGGTTATTGGGATGCTTGCAGGCTATTGGGATGCTTGATTTGTTGGGCAAGTTTTA
Organism: Ascaphus truei; assembly: GCF_040206685.1. Lineage (NCBI taxonomy): Eukaryota > Metazoa > Chordata > Amphibia > Anura > Ascaphidae > Ascaphus > Ascaphus truei. The sequence goes on along the minus strand of NC_134488.1, from coordinate 82,200,705 downwards.
AGGTTAGTCAGTATTACATTAATTTTATAGAAAATGTTGGGCCGACTGTAACAAATTGTTATGTTTTCCTTTACACTGTAGGACGATAACGCTTCTGGTTGACTAAATAAGTGAAGAGAATGATGAGAGGTGCGCAGCACGGGTTAAGAGTGCTCTGGAGAAAACCCACAATATAAGAGCATCTGAGACCAGCATTAGGCAGATGAGACGTAAATTAGAATGGAAATATGGACGTGTAAAGTAAGAGTCTTACTGTGACAAAGTAGGTAAAAGTGTGGTTTTACTGTACCTGTAAAATTATTCCTTGTCATTACAGAGCGTATCCTATGATAAGGGATGTCAACAAGATCAAAAGAGTGGACCAGGCACGGGCATGGATCGAAAATGGCGAGACTTTTCAGGATGTCATCTTCACTGACGAGACAACTGTAGCTCTTAAGAGATTTGCCACTTTTGCATTCCAAAAAAAAAGGACGCCTATCTCTTAAGCCGTGTCCCAAGCACCAAGTGAAGATGCATGTGTGGGTTGCGATCTCAAACCCCCCTCTCTCAATGACAAAAGAACTACAGTACAGACTGCAATGCTGCCATTACAAAGAAGATAAAGACTAGCTTGTAAATTTGGATGAAGAGGTGACCTACTGTATTATTCATTTTTCCATGATTATCCTGCACAAATAAAATTGTTCCTTCTTTAAATTCATGAGAATCATTTGAACTTTGTGTTGTGTGTGTGGGGGGGCAGGGGGGAGAGGATTGTATGCAGGATTATTAGTTCAAAGAAATATTTTGAACAGGTCATTATAATGTTTTGAAACCCACACCCTCCAAAAAAATTACAGTATGTCACTCAATGAAGGATTCCTGTATTCAGCATACCTCTAGTAATAACATAATTGTTAGTGGGCAATTTATAAACAAATTATATTTCATGTAAATTCCCCTCCATTGGGGGATACTAATACATCGAATCATGTGGGGATCCAGGGTATACAGTGTATAATCAATTAGGATCCGTATTGACCTTAGGAGCGGATCATATAAAGGTGCACACATTCCTACACCTTACATTTCCTTAAAGACTCTAATACCCCACACAAACACTACTCTGCAACTAATTAAACACTATACCTCAAGATATATGATATCAAATAAGTGCTTGATCAAAAGGGAAACTCTGAATTAAAGATATTTCCGTGACATTATGTCATTTAAGCTGACCCGACTGGATAGGGTTAATGAACTACAATATGTAATTTTATGAAGTACTAATTCATATTAGCCAATTGTAGCTGAGCGCTCTCTTTAAATAGCATGGTCAGGGCTTGAGGAGCAGACTTCTCCCCCTGATGAAGCGCATTAATCGTGCAAAACATATGTTGGGTTAATCGGACGGCACGAAAGTGACGTCATTGAGGAGCGCCGGCACGCGCGGCTGATGCGGTTCCACACGGCTTGTATATTCTCTCCTTGTTGTTTGGGTTCGCTGTAACATGGCACTGGTTCAAACATATGGTGGTGACCTATTTGGCCACTTTGTCTATGCATTACGCATGAGGATTTCCTGCATATGCACAACTTGATCGCAGGACTCACTGTTACATACTAGGAGTTTCATATTCAGTTGCAAAACAGCAGTTACTTTCTAGCAGAAGACAAACTACACTCATACAAACCCTGTGTACATTGTGTTACCCTGCACTGCCCAGTTTCTCTCTACATGGGCAATTACCCTGTAAACTGTTACACACTGGGTGATGTTCTATGTACAGGGAAAGTGTGTACTATTAAGTCCTACTATGCCACTGGCCACTATCATCTAAGTGGTGATTCTTTGGCATGAATCAGTTTACATATTGCAAGTGTGTTTTTTTGTGTCTGTTGCAACCCTGTGTTGCTTAGAACAGATGTATATGCTACAGTGAATTTCTGTGTTGACTATCTGTCAACCTTGCATCATTATATATGTTTCTGACACTTTTGGACTTAAGATCAGTAACAAATTGCATTTATGCACTTTGATTATATACCTATCTGAACTACTGATACTGCAGAGCTAATGTGACCGTAGGAGGGGAAAGGCAATCCTTTGACTACATAATCACTGTCGTAAATTAATCAGATTATTCCTCTTTCCTACTCCCCCGCTCCCACATGGGGATTTTTAACATTAATTTTTAACTATTTAGTGTAATAATTTGATATATTATAACTTTTTTTTTTTTTTTTGTCGGTTCCATACCCTGACAGGGACTTGTGTGCAGCTTTGGCAACAAGGAGTATCTTATTATTACTTAGGTAATGAGTGCAGACTAGTGTGGTTCTTTACTCAATTCTCTCTTGAGTTCTCTTGGTAGTATGTCACCCACCTCATAAAGTACAGTATACATGACAAACGCATGTGCCTAAATATGATGACACGCTTGCGCCTAAATGTGATAACACGCATATGCGTTTCAACATGGTTCCAATGAGACAAACATGCATGCGCCTAAATGTGATGACACATCACATATCACATGCCCTTAAACATAAATAGAAAAATGTGTGTGTGTTGGTTGGCGGGGGGGGGGGTGGTTTGAGAGGACTGTATGCAGGATTATTAGTTCAAAGAAATCTTTTGGCAAAGGTAGAGGGAGGAAAAAACGAAGCACTAATATCCAGCTGTAAAAACAGCAATGAAAAAGCAGCTGTACATTCCCAATTAAAGCTATTTAATGGATCAGGAAAAGGTTACAAGACACACCAACGCGTTTCGGATCTCTACCGTCCTTTATCAAGGTGAATACAACAATGACATACAAAGTGCAATTTATACTTACCACTCGATCGCATGGGCCAGTTGCAGACACTTCCGGGTACGTCACATGGTACGGGTACGTGACCCCTAACCCGTGACGCAAGCCCGTCAGTTCTCTTAGCCACACCGCATAGTCAGTAACCTGGCGCGACGTCACTGCGCACAAGGGTAGGAGGGGCACGGTTTGTGTGTAAAACAAACACACCCACAACCAGTGCTTCCTAATCCCTGATGTGAGAACGCTTGACGTCACTCCGTCGACCAACACGTGACCAGGACGGTCAGAACGCATTGTGTAACTGAGCAACGGGATCCCATGCGACCCGTGGTGAACACATTTCAAAATAAAAAAAACTTTATTAATGATAAAAAACACTCTCAATGAGGGAATGCATGGATACAATAAAAACAAATAAAAATGAATTAAAACAATTAATGAATCACAACCTAAGATATCAGATAACCAAGGTCCTCATTGTTAGTTGTATAGTATTGTAAGGGTATTAGTGGAGCAAATACATGTGATAAAATAAGATCTAATCACAAATAATATAATACAACATAAATTAGCTCCAAACCCAACGAGATAGTGAAAAAAGACCGTAAATTAATATTATGTAAATTGATTATATATATCTCAAAGGCATATTTCATGTACAGCTGCATATTCCTAATAACATTACCATATATATTTCTCCAACATTATGACTTATGTAAAGAAAATTTATGGAACAGAATCAAGTATCAAACAGAAGAGACCCAATATCCCAATCTGAATTTAAGCCATATGGGATACGTGTTTGTAAGGTAAATATCCAATATAGTTCTCTTTTGTTTAAAATATTTAACCTGTTGCCACCTCGGATGGTACTAGGTATATGTTCAATACCATGAACAGAAATGTTCTTTGAATCACCCATGTTGCAATGAGTGAAATGTTGGGATACAGGATGACTTAAATCTTTTTTAATAATGAGTCTTAAGTGTTCGAGTATGCGAACTTTTAGATTTCTAATTGTCCTCCCTATGTATTGTTTCCCACAACCACAACTTAACAAGTAAACCACATAAGTGGTGTCACAATTGATAAATGAATTCATGTAGTATCTTCTACCAGTTTTGTGGGAAATTAATTCTTTTTTACTATCCATATATTTGCAAATTTTGCATTTAGAGCATGAATAATTGCCCTTAGGTAATTTCATAACCGGAGCCTTTACAGAAGAAAATAAACTGCCCGTTACATGATTAGCGATTGTTTTGGCTCTGCTGATTACCAACTTACTGTAGGTCCCTCCTCATACACAGAATGTAAAATAGGATCTGCTGCTAACACCCCCCAATGTTTGTTAATAATTTCTCTATTTTTTTAGATTGATTATTATGTTGAGTAACAAAATAAGGAGAGTGTAAGGGCTGCTTAGATTATTTGTCATTCACTCTGCTCAGTAAGACAGATCTATCTAAATTAATCACCTCCCAAAAGATTTTGATAAGATCACACTTTGGATAACCTCTAGATTCAAATCGCTCCATCAGTTCTTTCGATTGTTTGATAAATTCTTCATCATTTGTACAGATCCTTCGCAACCTGATAAGTTGGCTTTTTGGTAATCCTTTAATTAATGATTTGGGGTGGCAGCTGTCAGCTCGCAAAAATGTGTTTGCGATACACCGTGGTAATAATATTTTTATGCATGTCAACAGAAAGTAATAAATCTAAAAACTGAATGTGATGAACATTGTGATTTGAAGTGAATTTTAAATTAAATTCATTATTGTTTAAGTACTCCGTGAACAAAGTGAGAGAGTGTGTGTCCCCATGCCAAATAAAGATAAGGTCGTCAATATAACGCCTATAAAAAGTGATAAGGTGTCTATAAGGGTTCTTATCTCCAAACACGTGGACCGATTCCCACCAACCTAAAAATAGGTTTGCGTAGGATGGGGCAAAACTCGTGCCCATAGCGGTACCACGTGTCTGGAGATAAAAATCACCATCAAACATAAAATAATTGTGTGTTAACAAAAATCGAATAGCATTAAGAATAAAAGTGCTCTGTGCAGGTGAAAGGTCTGATTGCTGTAAATAAAACCTGACAGCTGCCAACCCATGTTCATGTAGTATGACTGTGTACAATGATGTGATGTCAAGGCTTAACCATATAAAGTTTGTTTCCCATCTGATGGAGTCAAGTTGGACCATGAGGTCACTACTATCTTTAATATATGATGGCAATGATTGTACAATAGATTGCAGAAAGTGATCTACATATTTGGAAACACCATCTCCCAAAGATCCAATGCTAGAGACTATTGGCCTCCCAGGTGGGGAGACCAATGTATTGTGGATCTTTGGGAGATGGTGAAAAATGGGGATGATTGGGTAGACCGAAACATGAATTCCAACCCCTTATCATCAAGAGCACCTAAGATTGATCCCTCATCCAAGAGGGTTCTCAGTTCTTTAATATATATTGCTGTGGGGTCCCCTCTAAGCAAAATATAAGAGGAATTGTCATTTAATTGTCGGAGTGCCTCATTTTGATAGTCTGGTTTATTAAGCACAACAATGGCCCCCCCTTTATCGGCCCCCTTGATGATCAGAGAGTTGTTGGCCCTCAGTGCATTAATTCGTGTAATTGCTGATACTGATCCTGAGGATGCATCAGGTTGTGATAATCTGATGGGAATTAAGTCCTTAAGCTTTCATGAGCACTGTTGTTTACAAGACATGAAAGATCTTGTTGATGAAAATGTTGATAATACAGATGTTCCATCTTCCTTTCTAGGTAGACGATCTTCTGGATTGAGAAATAAATCTGTGTTTTACCCTGTACATATAAAGGGACCCTGCCTTGTAATATTTGAACAGTTGATTGAACGCGATCTATTTCTGTTAGCAAGGTCTTATTCGTTTTCCATTATGCCGTTACAATATAGAGTAGACAATCTTACTCGTGGAGAAAGATTGGCAATTAATGCACTGAGGGCCAACAACTCTCTGATCATCAAGGGGGCCGATAAAGGGGGGGCCATTGTTGTGCTTAATAAATCAGACTATCAAACTGAGGCACTCCGACAATACAGTATGAACTAGTAACGTTAATCTTCAAATTACAATTACTGTACACACTTGCAGAACTGTCGGCAATAAAAGACAGGTTGAATTGCTACAGGGTATTAGATTTTTATGACAACTCGCGATTGCCCACTTGAGTTTCGACGGTATTGCAGGCCTCGCAAAAATGCAAAATGCTGAACCCAATAAAAACCCAAGGCAACACGCGTCTTAAGGCGGTACGGTTGGTATAAACTGCGCTATTTGCTAAAATTATGGCTGCTGCATCAGTATACAGTTATATATCAAGGTGCCCCAGAGTTCAACCTAACTGTCTGTACACAATGAAAGGTCACAAAGTAGACCATTAAAAGATAAATAAATAAGTTTCACCCGGTCGTGGAATTCACTGCGGACCTCTAGCGTTAAATCGGCCTGCGCAGCGTACACGCAACCTTTACAAGCCCACTTTTGCCCCTATGAGGGCCAATATCCCCTGGCTTTGGACTTTCATGAGATGCCAATACGTTATTAACCAACCCTCCCCCTTCCTTTTTGATGTTAGAAGGTTACAGTTAGATATAAGTTACTCTTTAGCTCCACCCACAAAACATTCAGAGCACAGGTTATAGGTCAGGATGGGATCTTACCTTAAATACAGAAGTATATTCAACCTAACACCAGGTTATGCAGATTCAGTAGTAGTCAGGGAAATGAACCATCCATCGATAGTCGCACAGATGTGCCTAGAATGTAGATTGGTCATGCAAGCTAGGTCAGGAGTTTAGATGTGGGAGTAGTAGAGGTTACTTGCCGAATCAGGATTGGAGAGTAGCGTATCGTCGGGGTACGTAGCCAAGTTCAAGATTGGAGAGTAGTGGATCATCGGGGTATGTAGCCAGGTTAAGGATTGGAGAGTGGTGGAATGTCGAATGATATCAAGATCAGGAGTAGAGAGGTGCAAAGTCCAAGGTACGTAGCAGGGTCAGGCAGCGGCAGGATCAACTGACAAGGCAAGGCAACAGATACAGGAACAGAATGCAGCAAGGCACGGCGTCACACAAGACTAAGCTCAGCAATGTGTGTCTGGAGCCAGGAAACGGAACCCTATAGGCTGCTGGTGCACACAGGTGTGCCCTATGATGCAGCCAATTCAGGAACGGAGGTGGGACCGAGCATGTGTCGACCCGCGCGCATTACAGAGGTCAGGGGGTGGAGACAGGAGCGCACATCACTCCCACGCCGGTCCTGTCCATCACCAGGGTGGGGGTGGGGAAGCTGGATGAGCACACCCATCATGTGCTGGAGCAGGGGGCGGAGATAGAGTCCACGGGCGGGCGGGCAGAGAGGCTGCGCAAGATCCGCACGCGCATAACGGTGCCAAGAGACTGCACCTGCTGGGTATCCATTGCGGTAGAAGCTTTGGGGTGAGGAGGCGGTCTCCAGCCGCTAGGATTGTGAATCCTCACAGTACCCCCCCACCCCTCCCCTCTAGGAGCGACCTCCGGGCGACTACACGATGGTTTGTTCGGAAATTTCATATGAAAGATACGGACCAGTCTGGCTACGTGAACCCGATGGCTCGGAATCCAGGACCTTTCCTCCGGACCTCTCCTGTGCACCAGATAATGTAGTGATCCTCTGGAAATCTTGGAATCAAGAATAGACTATCTCATGCTCGGGTTGGCCTTAGACCATATGAGGAGAAGTAGAAGGAACAGGGACCGAGTACGTGTTCTGGACCAAGGGTTTGAGAAGTGAAAAATGAAACACGGAAGGAATCCTCATGGAAGGAGGGAGAGAGAGTCGATAAGCAACCGATTGATCCTCTCGGAGATAGAGAAGGGTCCAAGAAATCTGGGTGCAAATTTCATACAGGGGACCTTCAGTCTTATATTCCTGGATGACAACCAGACCTTGTCACAAAGGTTTGAGGTCCAGAGCAGGTCTGCGGTAACGATCTGCCTGAGTCTTCTGCCTATTGACCGCTTTCCTGATGTTGACCTGAATCCACGCAGCTACAAAAAAATTTACGTCTTTTTGCATCCCAGGCCACCAAAATGTATGGGAAATGAGATCCAGAGTCCTCTTGATGCCGGGATGTCCCCCAGATTTGGAGGAGTGGCTCCACTTGAGAACTTTCTTGTGGTGCAGAGACGAAGTGAAGAGACGACAATGTCTTTGAGTGCTCCGAAAGAAGTGGCCGAAAGGATACATTTAGGAGAGGATGGGCTTTTGCTGGTCCTCCGACTTGTCGTCAAGAGGGAATTGATGAGATAAGGCATAAGCCTTGACATTCTTGGATCCTGGAAGATAGGAAATTATAAAGTTAAATCTAGAGAAGAATAGCGACGATCTGCCTTGACGGGCTCCCAGGCGACGTACTCCCTCTATTTATAACAAATGTTTGTTATCAGTCAGGATAGTTATGGGGTCTTCTGTACCTTCCAAAAATGTCTCCATTCTTCGAGAGCTAATTTCATGGCCAGACCTTGTCGCCAGGTTTGAGGTCCAGAGCAAGTCTGCGATAACGATCAGTCTGAGTCTTCTGCCTATTGACCACTTTCCTGATGTTGACCTGAATCCATTTCCAAAGGTCTTGTAATTCTCTGATCCTGTCATCAGCCTCTGAGAACCCTGAAGAAGGTAGAGTGAAAGGGAGAGTAGATGGGTTAAATCCATAATTCATGAAGAAGGGAGACTCCAGGGTCGTACCACTACAAGCGTTGTTGTGGGCGAATTTTTCCCAGAGAAAGAGTTCAGCCCAGTCATCTTGGGAGTCAGACACAAAACAGCGTAAATATTGTTCAAGAGACTGGTTGGTCCTCTCTGTCTGACTATTAGTCTGCGGGTGGTATCCTGAGGAGAAATGAAGAGTGATGCCCAATTGGAGGCAGAACGAGCGCCATAACCGAGAAATAAACTGTGACCCTCTGTCTAATACTATAACCATAGGTACTCCATGTAGGCGGAAGATCTGACTGATGAAGATATCAGCTAGTTTAGGAGAATTGGGGAGACCCTTGAGGGGTAAAAAGTGAGACTGTTTCGAGAATCGGTCCACTACCACAAGAATCGTGTTCATATCCTTGGAGATGGGTAAACCAACAATGAAATCCATGGACAGGTGTGTCCATGGCCGTTCTGGAACAGGCAGAGGTTAAAGAAGACCCGAGGGAAGGATTCTGGGAGTTTTAGTCCTGTCACACGTTGGGCACGCAGCTACGAATTTTTTTACGTCTTTTTGCATCCCAGGCCACCAGAATGTACGGGAAATGATATCCAGGGTCCTTTTGGTGCCGGGATGTTGCGCAGATTTGGAGGAGTGGCTTCACTCGAGAACTTTCTTGCGGTGCAGAGACGAAATGAAGAGACAATCCTGAAGAGGCGAAAGGCCAGGAGGAATGTGACTTTGTTGGCGACAATGTCTTTGAGTACATCCGAAAGAAGTGGCCGAAAGGATATATTTAGGAGAGAGGATGGGCTTTTGCTGGTCCTCCGACTTGTCGTTCAGAGAGAATTGATGAGATAAAGCATCAGCCTTGACATTCTTGGATCCTGGAAGATAGGAAATTATAAAGTTAAATCTAGAGAAGAATAGCAACCATCTGGCTTGATGGGCTCCCAGGCGACATGCTCCCTCAATGTATAACACATTTTTGTGATCAGTCAGGAAAGTTATGAGGTCTTCTGTAACTTCCAAAAGATTTCTCCATTCGTCGAGAGCTAATTTCATGGCCAGGAGTTCACGATTCCCGATATCGTAGTTGCATTCGCCCGGAGATTTTTTTTTTAAAAGATAGCACAAGGATGCAACCTGGACAGTGGATTCTTTCTTTGAGACAGGACAGTGCCAACCCCAATGTCAGAGGCATCAACTTCAAGAGTAAGGGGAAGTTTAGGATCAGGATGGGAAAGAACAGGGGCAGACAAGAATGCCTTCTTGAGAAGTGCAAAAGACTGAAGCGTGGAAGTGGGCCACAAAGCAGGATCCGCTCATTTTTTGGTTAATGCCGTGAGCGGAGCCACTAAAGAAGAAAAATTCTGGATAATTTCGACTTTTGTTTTGTTTGTTCAATGCTCATAAAAATAATAAAATAATACATAGAATTATATATATATATATATATATATATATATATATATATAAAAAGGAAAAGGACAGCGCCTCTGATTCTTAATGATATATAAATCTCAAAAAGTGTTACAAGTGAATATATGTTCATGAAAATAATCAATTCAAAAAAGAACATAAATGAAAATAAAATTGATATCCCAATAAATAAACAATTAATATAGTAACACCTAAAATTCTATACCTGTGCTCTATACAAAGAAAAAACTATACACTCACAAATGATATAACATTAACGTGCTTAACAGACAAAACCACATAAATGTGCAAAGGAGGATGATAAAAATCAGTCCTTATTTCAAAGTCCAATATGAAATTGATGCTATTGCAGGGGGTCTCCGGCTGCTCTCGAAGTGGACTAACCACATCCACAGTGAATCTAGGAGAAAAAGAGAGGAGAGAGCACACGCCCCATAGCGTAAAATAGTAAATTTAATGAGGGGAGGGGGAGAGGGGGGATAAAAATGCACTTACAAAAGTACAAATAAAACAGGCATTGCGTGATATAATCACCACCATCCGGTTACTTGTCTCTGTCCTTATGGTGAAATCCGCTCTCAATGCAGGATGGGCAACGTCCCTGCAGAAGTCTCCAGCAGATTTCCAGGTCCAGTAGAAGTGAATCATTGATTTGAGAGTCGAAGAAGGTTAACTCCGAAATGCCAGGCCTCTGTAACACCAGCGCATGGATCGGTCCACACCAGCGCTCTATGATGACGTAGTGTCAATGCGTCCTACGTGATGACGCTTCCCTGACGCGTTTCGTCACTCTCGGGCAACTTTCTCAAAGGGCAGTATGGAGAGGAGGTGCGGCTTGCATTTAAATACACAATCTGATGCTATTGATTGAAAAGCACGCCTCTCCTCAGCTGGAAGGTGCTAAGCGCTGATTATAATGTTATTAACAGTTAAATATAAAAAACAAAATATGCCTTGTTGTAATATTAACCACTTGAATTGGAAAAAATAGACTAAAAGGATTAAACCATAGATACTGAGGATACTCAACCTTGGAAAAGTTATAAACATCTTATAAATTAATTGAATTAATTGTAATAATGACTCTATAAGCTGAAAATATATAAAAAATATATACAAATGCAGACAAACCCATTACCCCTAATAAATCACATATAAAACATATTACATGTAATAAATGAAGATATACATTAAACATTTACAGATATATTAACTGTTACATGAAACCTAAATAGTCTAAATAGAGAAATGAATAAATAAACATTAAATCTAAGTGATATACTAATCGATCTGTATTAGATGATAAATATGTCAGATGGGGTATGAAGAGTATAATTATACATAAACAAGTCATATAAATTGGGAGTGACCATGCCACGAACAAAGCAAGGTGTCAGGAGGGGAGTGTGTTGATATCCACATGAACCTTGTTGTTGAATAAATGTAACAGTGATAATAACACCTGTGATATGATAATGGTCTATTAATCATTATAAAATATTAATGGTGTGTTGATTATTATAAAATATAATAAATTGATTGCAACTGTGTATTAAACAATAATTGGACAACTATAATAAAAGAATAAATAAAGATTATTATTATTATATTAAGTGTATATCCCAATTTGCAAAAAACACAATAACTCAAATCAATAAAACCAAATACCAAATGATGAATGTGTACATGTGTTCATGAATAACTAAATTAAGTATAAGTATAAGACTACAAATAGTGATGATACATATGTGAATGTTTGCATAATGTGGTGGATCAACAAATTGAGGGCCCAAATACATGTATTGAAGATAATGTAACCACAATATCTAATATGACTATTACTAGAACTGGATTCCCAGCCAAGAGGAGAGATGGCGGAGAGACCCAGACAATGGATGACAAACAGCAGCAGAGAAAGTGAGGACAGGAAGCAAAGTCCAGGACCCATTAGACAAATGTACTGACATCTAAGCATTCATTGAGTCCACTCGGGCTAAGAGTGCCCAACTGGTGGATCCAGAATGTTTCCCGACAGCAGAGGCTCTTGAAACGATCTCCCCCCAGAGCACAAGGAGAAATGGTCTCAATCCCCATCACTTTCATCGTCTTAGGATCCTGTAAGTTATGCGATTTGAAGTGTCGGGAAAGACTATGGGAATTGAGACCTTTGATGACATTTCTCCTGTTCTCAAGGAAACGAGTGCCAAGGGTTCTGGTCGTGCGTCCAATATATTTATGGCCGCAACCGCACTGTATCATGTAGACCACATAAGTGCTCAAGCAATTAATAAAACTTTTAATAGAATGTGTGGTACCTCTGCTCTGGGAACAAAATTGTGTCTGCTTAAGAAGATGTCTGCAAGTAATGCATTGACTCCGTCCACATGGATGATTACCTGGTGGACCTATATGGGTCGTGATGTTGGACTGAGTTGAGGACGACCTAAGTTTTGTGGGAGCTAGCATACTCTTAATGTTTCTTGCCTTCCTATACACTACTGTTGCTCTTTCAGGCAGAACAGATCCTAGATGGGGGTCACACTTGAGGATGGGCCAGTGATCATTGAGAATTTTATTAATAGATCCATGAGACTGGTTGTAAGTAGTTATAAACCTCACTTTGCACCCATCAGATATTGTAGATTCCACAGGAGTGTCATAACTCAAGCGTACTCTCTGATTCCCTTTCTTTTTAGATTTAGTTAATAGGACCGACCTGTCAAAGGAGCTTACTTTGCTGAGGGCTTTGGAAATCAAATCAGGATCATAGCCTTTGGATATGAACTTGGTACCCAATAACTCAGATTGGCTTTCAAATTCTATATCCCTTGTGCAGTTCCTACGTAATCTACGGATGATTTCAGCCAATCAGATCGTGGGAAAAAATTCCACACTCTGATTGGCTGAACTGCCTTGTGACACAGCGGCCATCTTGGATTTAGTGACGTCATGTTAAAGGGAAATTAAGCACAGCCATTTTGATTGGCTGGCATCATTCCCTTTAACATTATCATCGAGGCATCTCCCCACCAATTGACCAAAAAATTGTGGTGAATTGGATTTGGGGAGAAGAACGCCTTTTAGGGCTGCGATGGGCTGCGATAGGGCGCGCAGCCAACTCGCGGGTCTCTGAATTGCGCGAGTTTATCAACCATCCGAAAATGGTCGATAAGCGGCTGATCGCTGCTCAGTCGGCGAATTTCGGATAGTGATAAAATGTTGCGTTGATACAGGCCATTATCGAGCACTTATCGAGGCTATCTGAATACGAGTATCCATTTTGGGCGATAAGTGCTCGATAAGGGCCTTATCGAGGCTTTCTGAATAAGGCCCTGTATGCTGTATCTAGTGACCCTAAATGAGAGGGCATTGTTTTAAGCTGGGGAACCAGGTTAGTTGGCCCAGCAGCAATTAGAGAGCCTGATTCTGCTGTGTAGTTAGATCCCTGAATGGGATAGGATTTTGTTTATATGATTTGTTTTTTTATTTCTTGAAGTGACAGTGTGTGAAATGTTATAACGGTGATATGAGTAAACCGGTGAAGGTTCATGTCTGAGTGCCTCCTGCCTACACCTGTTAAAGCTGCAGTCCCTTAATGGGATGAAAATAAAGCAGGCAGAAGCCTGAGTTAAACAACATAATGCTTTGTATGATCCGGTTATTCATATAATTAACCCTAGAAGACTGTGTCGGGAAGATCCCAGACAGACATCAGCACTACAAAAGAGGGGTGTTTGTCAATATATATATATATATATATATTTGCATCTCATCCCAGCCTCTGTTTAAAAGCTGTGTTTAAAACAGCATGCATTGGCTTGAGGATTGGCTTGTGTAATACGAGCTTGAGACAAAAGGTGGCACTGAGTGCTCATTTGCATGTCATTTCCCAGAATCCCTTGCTGCAGTGGAAGCGCTGTATGCTGGGTGACAATGGGGAAAGACAGGGTTGCAGACCTGTCTAAGACATGCAAATGAACATACAGTAATATTTACAGTTGCTATATATATATATATATATATATATATATATATATATATATATATATATATATATATATATATATATATATATGGAAAAGGGGAAACAACGGTGCAAAACTGCTAACTATACAATAAATTTTGAGCATGAATAGACTGGGGGTATGTTTGGATTGCTGGTTACTCTGAAATGAAGAGAAAACAAAATATAGTGAAGTACGTTTAGTAAAAGTATATGCGCAAAAGTAGATCGCTACTTACAAAGTAGCAGATGTTTACAAGCATATAGGATATAATAATCCTCTCCGTCCTGCTGCCTGGAGTTGCAATGTATCTGTCCTCCACGAGGAACGCCGAAATTTTCCGTGCTGGTTCTCCTCTGGCTGCAGCTCTTCTCCTTGACTTCCTGGTTGTTACTCCGATCTCGCGAGACTGGCCCGCTGACGTCACTCAGCCGAAATTTCAGCCGTGGTTTGAGTGTACTGTCCAGGAATAGTCAGGGGATTCTGCTGGCATGTAGATACTGAATAGGGGAGCTGAAAGTTTGTCTTAGAGCCTCCTCCCTACGCGTTTCGTCCTAGAACTTGGACTTCATCTGGGGAATAAGTGTGTCTAACTGGCTGTTGCTTAAATAGCCTATTCTAATCCCTTATAGGTTAATTAGACAACCAATGTTCAAATATAAATCAGGTGGACACAATTAGTTCTAATATCCATATACAAATAGTGAAACCCACTGTTGTACAGATAATTAAATAAAATTACATACAATTTTAATAACACATGATCATAAAAAATTTTATATTGAAAAACATGAAATAAAATAAACTATAAAAATATTATATATATATATATATATATATATATATATATATATATATATATATATATATATATTCATTCTAAATGAACCTATAATGTATGGAGGTAGAATTCCAAAGTAATTTTGATAATCTTAAAAAATGCTAAATATATGGAGAGTGGCAATTTAGTAGTGGCAGATTAGTATATTAAACGCGAGACATATTCTCCCTATAGGTATAGATGGTATAAATACCTTGTATCATATTAATTTATATGAATTTGAGGAAATTAATTCCTTAATATGATAGATTTTGTTAATAGATACATATATTTAAAAAATATATATATATTTAATTAATTGGAAAGATTCTTATTGGCATATATGGCATACCTGCAGGTTAAGTTTATATATCTTAACTAATTATAAACTTATTTCATAAACTGATTTTATTAGATACAGACAATTAGCAGAGAAAAGCACCTAAGTCTATGTCTGTATTTAAACCAAGTGGAACCAAAGTTTTCATTGTGTGGATCCACTTGGTTTCCAGTTTGGAGATGGCATTAACATTATCCAGTCCCCTCCAATTTTTAGCTAGTTTATCTATGCCAATACATTTTATACCTGCTGGATTGCCATTGTGCTCCTCACAGAAGTGCTTTGATAAAGTATGTTTCAAAAAAACTTTTTCTCTGTTGGTAATGTGTTCTGAAAAGTGTAACTTTAGTTTCCTGGTTGTTCGCCCTACATATTGTTTTTTTACATGGGCATTGAACTAAGTATACAATATTTGATGAATCACAATTTATGAAATGCTTAATTTCATATGTTTTTCCTGTATGAGTTGAAGAAGAATCACTAGTTTTTTTGGCATTATGCAAATCTAGTTTGCACATTTTACATTTTAGACATTTAAAGAAGCCCTTAGGTTCCAAAAAAATTCCAGTAACTGTATTTTTATTTGAAGCTTTTAAGCAACTTGGAACTATAGATTTTTTTTAATGTATCTGCTTTTGTAAATAATATTTTAGGGACCAGGGATAGATGTGATTGTAAAATGGGATCCTTTAGAACTAATGGCCAATGTTTTTTAATAACTTTTTTGATTAATTGAGCTAATGGGTTGTACTGTGTGATAAATGGTGTATCTATAAAAAAATTTACTTCGTCAGCATTCTTGATTTTATTATATTTTAATAATTCTTTTCTATCGACTGTACTCATTTTATTATATGCTTTTTCCAAAATAGTTTTTTTTTATATTTTTTGGTTTCAAATTTTTCAAGCATGGTTTTGGCTTGTTCTTCATATACACTATTATTGGTACAATTGCGTTTAATTCTACGCAACTCTCCTTGAGGAATATTTTCAAGCCAAACATTTAAATGATTACTATCTGCCTCAATATAATTGAGCAGCTAACTGGTTTATGGTAGGTTTTAGTACAGATGCTACCATTTTCAGGCAGCAACTGTTACTATTTTGGTTTAATTGTATTAATTTGCACACTTAGTATTTTATAGTGTATATATATATATATATATATATATATATATATATATATATATATATATATATATATATATATATACAGTGTTCGACATACCTATACATTTGCTCGCCCCGGGCGAGTGGATTTAACATCGTGGCGAGCTCCTATTGGCCCAAGCAGCACACGTTTGGTACTAGGTGGCGAGTAGATTTTTTTGTGTGGCGAGTAGATTTTTTGGTGATTTGTCGACCACTGTATATATATACAGTAAATGTAAATAGGTTTGTCGAACACTGTATATATATATATATATACAGTATATAACACACAGAGTTGGTGCCGCAATCAAAACCATCCCCCATAAAGCAAAATAAATCACTAGGCCAGATGTAGGGGTTAAATTTACCCTCTGTCGGTGCTAACAACCCAATAAGAAATACGAACACAAAAAGAAAAGAGGGTTTGTTGAAAGCACACGACACATATGTGAAAGTACAAAATGTATTTTATTAGCAATAAAAAACACAAAAATAATATTAAAATATACCTAAACACATACTAAATGAACACTGCTGAACCAAAGAATTCACAATAAAAATGTAGAGACCCAAAATATGTAACATACAAAATACATAGGTATGATAATGCAAATCCAGGGGAAAATAATTTCCCCTGGAAATGCAATGGAGATCGGCCGATCCGCAACACATGATGATACAAATGACTGAAAAAAAACAATATCTACACAAACCCAAGTAAACACAGAAAAAAGAGCAACAATAAAAATATAATAAATAAATACCCTAGATGCTGTGTAGCCAGAACGTGGTGGCTATACCCTGGCAGTTATAATAAATGTCTAAAATATGCAGATGTGGGTTCCCTTCAAAGACTAAAATGGAAACAAGGAGTCAGCAGAGAAAACAAGGGAGAAAAACATAAGAAAATAACTCCCTAATGCAACAGCTAGGTGTAACTGATATAAGCTGTGGCAGATAAAAATGATAGTGTCCCAAAGGCTACCGTGGAGCAAGGAAATGTCCAGATACTTGCTATGACGCTGCACCAGACATCCAGATGAGAAGGGGAGTCCAAGACAGAGGTAAGTAAGAGCCAATGCAAGCCCCCGGCATCCCGCTCACTGTTAGCATCAGGCAGCAATCATACAGCAGTCACAGAGACCGGACAAAACAGCATCAGCAGTAAAGCTCCGAACAAGCAGATGGTCAGCATGGTGCAGCGGTGGGACACAAGAAAGTGAGTGGTATAGATACTCCAACGGCCGTTTCGCCGTAAGGCTTCTTCCGGGAGCATATATAAAACTTTGGATAATTAAAACAGCAGTGGACCTACTGTAGTCGACTAATATCAACTACGTATTAAGGAGCCTTTTATTGTTTCCCTCCCATTGAGGGGTAAGTATCTTTGGACATAAAAAAACAAACAAAAAAATCTGCAAATTTCACCTGGTTTGTAAACTTGTCAAAGAATGTTCAGTCCGCGCTCTTGCTTCCTAAGATGGCAGAAAATAAATGATTTCTCTCCTTCCTCTTGCTGCTCCTGTGGCTTGAAGTGCTTCCCCCCACTTCAAAGATGGACTCTGCTTGAGAACTCTTTCGGCGAACTAGACAACCAAGAAAGAAAGCACAGGAGCTCACCAAGGTAAGGGTATGGTATATTGAGATAAAAACAACAACAATGTAGTAACTTACATGTAGGTAAAAGTTAGTTCATATCCAGGTCAAATGATATCCTCATCATGTCGGCTTCACCATTGATCAGGCAAGGGGGCGGTGTTATTTCCTATCCAACAGACCCACTCGCTGGGACTGACTCTGTGGTACTCACTGCAGGATAACCTCCGCGTGTATGCGGATGTAAGCGTGATGCGTGGTACGAGTACGCATGCGTGGAAAAGGCCCCTATAGCCATTCACAGATGCCGGTTGAATTGAGGGATCACAACCGGTACAGATACACTTGAGTGTATGCCAACCACCAATGGATAGGTAAGTTGGTTAAACACTTCGCGAATGATGAGGATATCATTTGACCTGGATATGAACTAACTTTTACCTACATGTAAGTTACTACATTGTTGTTGTTTTTATCTCAATATACCATATCCTTACCTTGGTGCACTCCTGTGCTTTCTTTCTTGGTTTGTAAACTTGTGCAAGTGAGACTGCACATTCAAAAAAGAAAGAGAAGATAGTGCAGTTAGTGAGTTGTAACGCTGTGCTCACCACAAACAAGGTGGGACCCCGGTACTGAGGTGGGAATGGGTATAACCGCCACCCACAGCCACGGGGGCACGTCTGGAGTGTGGATGGTCAGGAATCCAGGTCAGGATTGGAGAGAATAGAATGGTCAGGTACTTGCTGAGGTCTGTGTTAGGAGCCAATAGAATGGTCAGTGTCCGTTTAGCTGTGGTCAGGGTTTGGAGCCAGTAGAAGCGTAGAGGTCCGTAAGACGTGGTCAGGATTGGAGAGATGCGGAAGGTCAGAGGTAAGCCGGGTCGGTAAACCAGAAGTGCGGAGTCCAAAGTAATAGCCGGTCGGTACACAGGAAGTCAATCTGAAACAAGGAACTAGGAGACAAGGCAAGGCAGGACAAGGAACCAGGAAGTGGGAGAACAGCGCTAACGAACTATGCTCAGCCAAAGTGCAAGTGGCACAGCTGAGCATATATGGGAGAGCATAACCAATGAGAGAGGGGGCGGAGTGGAGGCACAGCCTCCACAGAGGAACAGATAGGAGGAGAGATACAGGAGACAGGTGGGCATGATAACAAAAGTTGACACGCAGCTTGGGAGCGGTGCACACGCGTCACGTGTACGCACCACGCAACGCTGATGCGCGTCGCAAGTGGGGGGGCGGAGCCAGACTCTGCGACGTCTAAAAAGCTCCTGCATGAGCACGTGTGCTGTAAGGACAGCGGGGTTGCGCGAGACATCGGGTAAGGAGGGAGTGCGCCACAGGGGGTGCCCTCCCCAATTCCTTACAACAACTCTGCAGTAAGCTGGCAAGCTTTGAATTAGTTCCAGACCGAAACTGCTCTCTCATCAACAAATTCCCGTGAGATTTGAGATCTATGTAGCTGTGAACCACATACCGTGACAGAGGTACTTCGGCTTTGAGTGGCACCAGCCCAGGTCTGAGAGGGGAGATAACCGATCCGGTAGCCAACTCTAGGTGAGACCAGCCGGAGACCTGCAGACTGTCTGACGACATCAATCATCTCGCAGCAGACGTGGCATGAACGAGAGGGGATGCTCTCAAACACTATCCACTGCCAACTACCACTTTCTATCAAGTAAGTGGGACTTTCACCTAATGTAGCTGAGGATTAGAAGGAATTCTTTATGGATTAAGTTGCCATTGATTTAATTGTTTATTTTAATAAATGTGTTTTTTATTCAGTTATCTATCACCTGTTTATCTGTGAGGCTTCCACTGAGTTTAACTCTTGTGTTGTTGTGTGTTATACTGCATGTGTTGTTATTAATTTCTAATTAGCATAGTTTTTTTGTCAGCAGTATTGCACTATGTATGTCTTTCTTTTGTTTTTCATGCAGATGGTTACTTAATATCACCATCATCATTGGATTCCACAAGGACCCTGTGCAATAAATCAATCTATGGTTTAATACTTATTTTTATTTCTTATTATGGGATTTGCTCATTTAAGTGCATATACTGTAGGCGCCAAGTTTATTTGTTTTCTATGCTACTTTCTGACCAGATGGTCAGTGTTTAATTTGGCAGACGCTCCCCATTTGCATATGTGCAAATAGTTAGGGATTTCATCCATATTTATCTATTTAGTATTTTATTTATATTATCTTTGGTTTTAGCGCTACAGTACCTTATCTTTTTTCATAAAAAAAACTGACAACATTTCTTTCAGGCATAGCAAACTAATAAACCACATCAGTTCAACACCAAGATGTGTTGTTGTGAAGCTACCTGGCAGGGCCACATTCCTAAGCTACCCTCAGTAAAAGAGAAAGTATGGAATGTAATAAACTTGGAAAAACTCACGGCATGGATCGACACCGCTGATTCATACGAGAATATGGGAACCATGTTTAGAGAAACGTACTCACTCAACATTTGATAAGACAACCCTTCTCCTATACTGTAACCAAAGAGAATTAAATAAAGAGGCTAAAACACAAACCAATTGGTGGACAACATTTTACTTGACACTATCTGTGTACTCTATCATTCCTCCCTGGTGTTTTGTAAAGAATGGGATAGTACTCCCAAAGCCAGTGCTCAAGGGCTGCTTGCACAATAGAATATAAAATCCTTATTAATAAAGGTATATGACTAAGCAGACAAAAAATGGCACATCATAAATACTCGGTCTATAAGCAAAGTGGACTATTATGCAGTCTAGGGGAAGGGATATAACTGGGATATGTACTGGATGCGTCAACCGCCCCAATAAGGAGCAACCCAGATCACTCCAAAAGTAACCCCTCAGCCCACTACCCCCACAGTACCTGATGTCTCGCTGAGACCAGTGTGCTCGTGTGCTCTTCAGGTGAATCCACTGGTAAGAAGGCTCCGTCTGCAAGGAGACATGATCCCTAAATGATGCACTCAACTCTACTAAATCAAAATAATAAATTGTTTATTGGTATAAATTCAGTAAACACAGAAAAAAGTTCAAACCTAAAGGGATGTGCTAAGTAAATCCTGTGTATGGATTTCTATTGTTGTCAAATGGCATAGGTAGTTTTAGACCTTAAAGTAGCCATTCATGCTTGATGTAACTTGCAATAGATGTAAAATGTGACATATAACACCTTCACATAATTACAATGTATAGAGCTGCTGAGATAGATCCCTATAGGGTTTTGACATGAATATACATAGATCCTATGGAGCGACAAGATACAATAGTATCAGGTGACACTAGCTTAATTACCAATGTGTAGCAATATCGTCAGAATGGGCCTGTGTATTTCACATGGCACTGTTGCCTGCACATATAAGCTTAGCGAATTCCGGTATATAGAAAGCCCCAGTGATCTGTGTAATGATCTACCTGGGGATAAGCATTGCTATCAGGTAACACTAGCTGATCCCCAAAGTGTAGCAAAATAATCAGCTTAACTTTGATGTGGGCCACAGATGTGGATCCCACTAGCTAGAGATAGTGGCATTAGGGTACATATGTCCTGTGCTGGTCAGTATTGGTCACGAGCGAATGCGGAGCTATTTGTATACCACCGGAAGCGTTTGTCAGTGTACAGTTACATCAGGCGGCTGTAAGTAGACCAGGCTGTGTTTACCCCCAGGGAGATTATTACACAGATCACTGGGGCTCTTCATATATCTGGACTACATTGAGTGTATGGGTGCAGGCAACAGTGCCATGTGATATACGCAGGCACAGTCTGATTACTTTGCTACACCTTGGGAATCAGCTAGTGTTACCTGATATCAATGCTTATCCCCAGGTAGATCATTACGCAGATCACTGGGGCTTTCTATATACCGGAATTCGCTAAGCTTATATGTGCAGGCAACAGTGCCATGTGAAATAAACAGGCCCATTCTGACGATATTGCTACACATTGGTAATTAAGCTTGTGTCACCTGATACTATTGTATCTTGTCGCTCCACAGGATCTATGTATATTCATGTCAAAACCCTATTGGGATCTATCTCAGCAGCTGTATACAGTGTAATTATGTGAAGGTGTTATATGTCACATTTTACATCTATTGCAAGTTACATCAAGCATGAATGGCTACTTTAAGGTCTAAAACTACATATGCCATTTGACAACAATAGAAATCCATACACAGGATTTACTTAGCCCATCCCTTTAGGTTTTAACTTTTTTCTGTGTTTACTGAATTTATACCAATAAACAATTTATTATTTTGATTTAGTAGAGTTGAGTGCATCATTTAGGGATCCTTTCTCTTCCCCTTCTATACATATGTATTATCCCTGGTAGCACCTCTCTAGAAAGTAATTTATTCTTAGCTGAGCAGGATTCCCCCCCCCCCTCTCTTGCAAGGAGACATGCTGCCAGCTGAGTCGATCATAGTTTGTAACCCTCTGACCTTTTCCTCTCATCCCCTCCCCCACGGTCACTGTACAACTCCCCGTCACGCTTTTTATTTTATTTTTTGAATGAAGAAATATTAAAAGCAATTTTTGAATATATTGTGGTAACCCTGTTTGTATAATAATGATGTTGTGAGCTTGGATCCTCTCCCTGCCTTTCTTTTTGTACCCCAACTACCTATTAAAATATAATAAAATCAAGTAAAAAAAACTTTAAATTATTTGAATCAGTGTCCTTTTCTAGTAATCAAAATAAATTGTAAAAAGTCTAAACCACATACACTCCAGAGAAAAAAAATCTATACATGATTGCTTTGATTAAATATGTCACTTACTACACGTTAGTTGCATATGCAGTAATAAAGATTGGCACACCAGATAATTTTCATGCTTAAACTATTAAACAAAGATCATGATTACTACCACAATCTTAATTAAATCTGACATTCAGTCCCCATAGTCATCATGGAAAATAATGTATCAGAGAAAAGATCCAGTATAAAAATGTAAAATCTGTGAGGTAGGATGACATGAACAGAATGATACAGAGTGTTAAAGTACATGTGATGAAGGTTCTGTAATAAAGCAAAACTAGATCAAAATGACCTTACTACAATAATTGAAATGATAATAATACATTTGTGTGTAGTCTAGTCTTAATCTATCTTTACAAAAGCAACATATAAATATCATCTCTCTCTCTACTTTGCATTGATGTTATCGCACACTAAAACATGTGTCCAGAAATGGTATTCACGAAGAATGAACGCCATTTTTTAACGTGTGGTAAAAAAATTCACTATCGTACAACTAGTTTTTTTTTATCAGTGTTATCCCGCTCTAAATCCTATAGCACGGAAACTGACTGTTTAAATATGAATTTTAATAATAGTGTACGTCAGCAGGGGGTCTCCTGAGCTGAAACACATTGATTTCAGGGACCGCCTGCTTCCCGAGATAGAGGCCCCAGTATGGGTGCCAGTATCCCCTGTGCGTTTAAATCGCCTGCATTTCGTGACCGGGAGATTTAAAACCTGCAGTGTGATACTGGCACCGCATAACGGGGCCTGTATCTGGGGAAGTAAGGCGCTCGAGGCTGAAATCAACATGGTTAAGCTCAGAAGACCCTCTGCCCATGCACGCTATTATCAAAACTCCCATAATTTTTTTTAAAAATTCATTACTGTAGTGGCTAGATGCTAAGGTAATGAAGCAGCATTAATTAAATTTTTACTAATAGTGTGCGGAAGTAGGGGGTCTCCTGAGCTAAACCGCATTAATTTCAGCCTCGGGGATACCCTGCTTCCCGAGTTACAGGCCCCAGTTGTCATGGGAGACCAGGTTATTTACACCTTTTTACCTGGATCATTCATTGAGCAAAACAAGGTAGAGAGATAAATTGTAATTTATTTGGCATAAATTCGCTTACACACAGTGAAACACAAAATACAGACGAAAAGACACACTTACTTTGGGGCTGGGGTTGAAAACTAAACTTTCCTAGGTGTAGGGAAATCTTTGGGAGAGATATACCCTGACCGGGACAGCCCGCCACCACTTGGTCCCACCTGACCGCGAGACAGCCCAAATCTCCTGGAACTCAAATTGCCATAAGATCCCAGCTGCGACCTCTACATTAGATTCTGAGAAGTTGCAAGGGTGCAAAATGCTGGACTTAGTCTCTGGCGGGCAGGCTTTTCAGGCTTGAAATCGAAGCCTGTTTCATTGCTATTATAAACAAAGAATCTTTGAAAAGCCTGCTTGCACTCTTTCGGGTCTGACTCAGGGAGAACACCCAATTTGATTGGCTCACGGCTTCTTATAGTATTCTCTGCTTCATTCACAAAATAGAAGCAGACCGGACAGCCAATTAGTGCGTGGGAACTTTCAGAAACAAGCCGGGTAGAAAAGCCAGGTTATCGGGAAATTTTAAAAATCCAAGGGACATGTGCAAGCCTGCCATATCTCCCCCAAGCTATCCCAATCCCACCCGCTAGGCAGGCACCCCTAGGTCTGGCAGAACAAGTGGCATCCCGGAGGACTACCATTGATCTCCGGACCTACTGCTCCGCCTATCCCTGCTAACCAAATGCCATTCAAACATCTGGGTATCCTATGGCTTCTTTCAACTTCGTCGTCCAGCAGACATACCGGCGCCTATGGGTTTGCACGTGCTGCCTGTTTGGACATCGGTTCCGAATGTAAAACACACTGAAATACATTTTAATAAACACTGAGTCTCGGGGAACCCCTTCAGCTATGTAGGGCTTTTGGTGAAGGTCTTGGGGGTACATGGAACAGAAAAGGAACAATGTTGTTGTTTTTTTTATGCCTGCCTTATTCCCCAAACACTTTCCCTCTGACTCAGTTTGGACACTCAGAATCCCCCAAACTTAAATACAGTTGGGCCCCCACAAACCCTATACTAGTTGTGGGTCACCTTGGCACTAGCTTGGGTATCCCCCTTAACCTAGGGATTCCATCAGCATTAGGAATACATATTTATCCCTGTGCCTCATTCTCCTTGCTAAGTTGAAGCAGGGTACCATAGCGTGAGTCGCACATACGTTTTAAAGGGGAAATGTTGCTGAGCGAATGTGCATACGTGTTTCAAAGCAACTTACCTGAAGCAGAGGATCAGTGCGTCTTTGATCGAGAGATTCCTGAGACCCCAGGAATCATAGAGTGAAGACTTCTAAAGGTAAGAAAAACATTGAATGTATGTAAATTTTATGTTTCAGGAATTTTGATTGTATTTTTTTAATTTTAATTTTTGTGCTTGCCCATTGATTGCCAATGTATTTATTTATACCCCTTTAGGACTGTAGATAAATACAGTGATAAGCAATGCATTCTTTAATTATGGGATTTTTGTTGTGTTTTAAAAATTTTATTTCTGTAATTTTTTGGTGTTTGCTTTTTTATTGTGGTTTATTTTTGTTGTGTTTCTTTTGGTTATTGTTTTGTTTTTAGGTTCACCATTGACTGTGACAATGGTAAATCATGCCCATATTATATGGTCATGATGTACAGTACCACTGTGCCAATCAATTGGGTTCTTGGCATTTGTAATGTGTATATTTTTTATGTAATGTATTTTTGTAAGAAATCTTCTTTTTCTAAAAAGAAGCTTAAACATATGCAAGCATATGAATGATTACAGAACACTTGTTGAAATGATGAAATGATGTGTTATAGAAGATAAATGGGTTTTAACACTAGAATGAGTTTGAAGGTTATTTTTGTATATCTTCTAGGATTCATTACATGTGAAGACTATTCTAATAACAAGAATTGACACAAAGGTCATACTATGGTTCCAAGTTGCTCAAACTGTTACAGCAGCTGGTGTGTTAATAACTATAACTATAACTACATGATACATAAAGCTTGGCCCCCTGCAGACGCACTTACCAGAACTCCCTCCTACTGTCTCTGTACGTTCTCCCTACCTACCAATTAGATTATAAGCTCCTCGGGGCAGGGACTCCTCTTCCTTAATGTTATGTTTATGTCTAAAGCACTTATTCCCATGATCTGTTATTTATATTATCTGTTATTTATTCGATTACCACATGTATTACTACTGTGAAGCGCTATGTACATTAATGGCGCTATAAATAAAGACATACAATACAATACAATACAATACAACTACTTCAGCGTAAGTCCTAAATTGGGATAAAATGCGGTCATAGCCATTTATATTCTGAAATAACCATTTCATGAGCTTTAAGATCCTTATACGTTTAGAAGAAGTTCACATGACATCAGTACTATACGTGAAAATCATCTTAGGATATAACACTTAGGGTGGGGGTAGTGTCCCTGGGAAGGGTGTTTAGGCCTCCTGGGTGGGTAGCAGGGGAGGGTGTGTTAAACTCCAATTACTATAGCGGTTACTAACTGGTAAACTGATGAAGGGGTTAGGGGCCATTAGATTGTGTTTTTGATTGTTATGTTGCAGCCAACGGAGGACAAGGACGGTGATGAGGATGAGGACCGCCTTTACCCTTGCATGTGTAAGTGCAAATTTTATTTAGTTTATGCTGGTTTTATTTTTAATGGGCAAGTGAAATATTATCCATTATTGTACTGTATGGATTGGGGTAGGGGGGCTGTATTTATTTGAATGTATTGCACAGCAATTTTTTTTATTCTGCACTGTATTGATACCACAGGCTGGTGGGTGTCCACGGGGACCATTCAGAGGCCCATGGACACCCGGGGGGAGAACTTGGAGACCCCCAGATAACCACTGGGACTATCCGGAGGGTCCTGGAAACCCACAAGGCCCACCTGGATGCCCCGGATCAGCTGAAGGCCCCCAGGCACCCACTGAAACCACTTGGACAACCCCAGACACCTGCGGGGCCCCCATACACCTGTGGAGACCACCCGAAGGCCCCTGGACACCCACAGGGATCATCCTGAGACCAGCTTGGTGCTAAAATATTGGGAGATTTTAAAGGTCGATAAGCTTATCACTGATTTGTGAATTGCTAATACTAGCAAAAAAAGTGAATTTGGCTTTTTTTGGCCTGTTGAATGACTATTTTGCCTCAGGCTGTTAATGGTCATTTAAAAAACAATATTATACTGCAGTAAAAAGGAATAGGTGCAAAACAGCGCTAGGGATACTGATGAATAAATGTTCAGGCAGCCAGGTGAATGACTGGTGGTACAACCAGTCAGGGAAACAGATGAAACAAAGGGGTTAACCGGCGCCAAAGAGGGTAAATACCAGTCCTGTTGTGACAGTCCAAATACAGTCCTTGGGATGATGAATGGTGATGATTCTCACCTCAGCAGTGCATATGTGAAAAAAGAGAAAGAGAAATAATAGTGCAGTAAATCAACACAGGGGGGGGGGGGGTGATCACAGATATTGACAAAAAACAACAAACAAGACATACAAACATATAACACTAGCACGGCCTAAATATTAATAAAAAGCATATTTATTGATGTGGAAATGTGCATAAACCGCATCCGGAGGGGTAAAATTGCAACCCTACTCACAAAATGCTGGAAAGGTACAGGCAGATCTGCTGTATGCAGCTGGGCTCTCAAGATGGCGACCGGAGCACTTGTGCTGGCGTCCACACGTGACTAGGAAGCCAGGCAGATGACTCAGATGACGAGGCCTCTGGGCGGACGTGACGTCACCCCCGTTGTGTATTCTCCACCGGCTCACAGGACTCCAGTCCTCCAGTCCTCATCAGCAGCCGCAATATCGCCGTACCTCGGTTCAAAACACTAGTTGGAGGCTGCAGAGTTTCTCCTTTGGAACTGCAGACTTCACCACACTGGAACACTCTAAAAACTTGAAACTTCCCGACGCGTTTCGTACGCATGCGCGTACTTCTTCAAGGGATGTGCTTGTCTGATAGTCTCTATGGTATATATACCCTCAGTCCAAAGTCCTGGTTGGTTAATTGGATAAGTGGTATTAACCCCAATTAGGGCTAATAGACAACAGCACATAAACAATGGCCTATGCTAATCAACATACATAACAAACATACAACATTAATTGGGATAACAGAAAAGAGAAAAAAAACGTTAAAAACATTTAAAAAGACATTAAAAATATAAACAGTGGCAGAACAAAGAATTAATGACTTAAAAATAAGTGATTATAAAAAGGCTTTGAGTTCAAAGTCGATATTCATTCCCTTAGGGGAGAGGGTTTTAAGTTCATATATCCAGTAAGCCTCACGTATACTGGCCTGCTGGAGTCTACTCCCCCCTCTAGGATTAACATCAACCTGCTCAATTGCCTGACAGATAAGACCCTTGGGATTCTTATCATGGTACAGAGAAAAATGATGTGAGACACTATGTGTCACTAAGCCCCTTCTGATATTGTAAATATGCTCATAGACACGTCTCTGAAAGGTTCTCCCTGTTCTGCCCACATATTGCAAGCCACAAGGGCATTGCAATAAATATATAACATATGTGGAGTGGCAGTTAATGAAATTATATATAGGGTAACTCCTATTAGTAACATTAGATGTAAATTTTTTTGAATTTTTACTAAATGAACATGCTACGCATTTTACACAGGTGAAGAAACCTTTTAGATTCCCTCCTAGTTTCTGCTTTCTTTGGTTCACCGGACAACTGGGGGCTAGTTTAGATTTTAAGTTATTAGCCCTGGAAAATATAATATTGGCTTTTTTTGGGAGGATATCTGCCAATACTTCATCTTGTAATAAAATAGGCCAATATTTATTTATAATTTGTTTAATTTTTGGCGCCATTTCATTATATTGAGTGATGAACGCTACCTGGTTGTGACGTGTATTTATTGTTTCCTTCTTTTTAACCTCATATTGAAGTAAAGTGTCCCTATTGATCTCATTGACCTGATTAAAAGCCTCATTTAATTCAAACTCTTTGTATTTTCTATTAATGAATTTATGTTTTAGATCTTCTGCTTGTTTTTTAAAAATCTCGTCTTCTGAACAGTTACGTTTAAGACGTACCAGTTGTCCCTTTGGAATATTTCGCAGCCACTGCGGATTATGGTGACTATCCGCGCGCACATAGTTATTTGCCTGCACAGGCTTAAAAAAGGTTTTTGTGTGCAATATGTCATCTTTGACATATATGTGGAGGTCCAAAAAATCGATGTGTTCAGTACTAAAACTACATGTGAATTTTAAATTAAGGTGATTGTGATTTAAATAAGTGCAAAAATCATTTAAAGAATCCTGAGTGCCTGACCAAATGAAAATCACATCATCAATGTAGCGCCGCCAGAGCACCAGGCTCGCTCTTAGAGGACAGTTGTTCCAAATGAACTCCTCCTCCCAACTGTCCATGAATAAGTTGGCATAACTAGGAGCGAACCTCGTGCCCATGGCGGTACCACATTTCTGAATGTAATAGTGAGAATTAAAGGTGAAATAATTATGTGTTAAAATAAACCAAATACTCTCCATCAAAAAATCCCTCTTGGTGCGTGAATAGCCACTGGAGTGTTCCAGTTTGCGAGACACGGCCTGGCATCCTTGATGATGGTCAATAACTGTGTACAAGGATGTTACATCAGCCGTGGCTAGAATGTATCCTTGCTGCCATTTAAGATCTTTTAGAATTTGTAGCGTATGTGTCGTGTCTCGCAAATAGGACCTGCCACCAGTGACTACCGGTTGAAGATGGTGATCTATAAATTGTGAAAGATTTGAAGTGAGGGAAGAAATACCAGAAATAATAGGTCTCCCTGGAGGTGCAGTTAAATTTTTGTGAATTTTAGGTATAAAATAAAATAACGGTGTGCGTGGAAACTGAACAGACAGAAATTTGAACTCATCCTCACATAATGCCCCACTATTTACACCAGAAGTCAACAATTCTCCCAGTTCGGCTTTGAAATGTACCAAAGGGTCACTGTTAAGGGGGAGGTATGTGGTCTCATCTCCCAGTAATCTCATGGACTCTTTTAGATAATACTCTTTGTCCATGACCACAATACCCCCACCCTTATCAGCCGATTTAATAACAATCGAGTCATTATTCTCTAGATTTTGGACTGCCTCTTTTTCTTTAATATTAAAATTATCTTTTTTGATTTTGTATGTTCTACATGAGTTCTCTAGATCTATGCTGACCATTTCTACAAAGGAGCTTACTAGATGTCCTTGTGCGAACTTTGGATAGAACGTGGATGCTTTTTTAAAAGTTTTTTCTTGAGGATCAGCAGTACTGCGTACCTCTTGGATGGGATTGGTTTGGTTAGTAATTTTATCCCTAGCAAAATATTTTTTCAGGGCGAGTTTGCGGGCAAATTTGTGAACATCTATGTAGAGATTAAAACTATTTGGTCCACAGACTGGAGCAAACTTAAGTCCTTTATTGAGTACTTTTTTCTCAATGTCGGTGAGCTGGTACTGACTTATATTAAAGATATTCGGATACTCTTTTGTAATTTTTACCCGATTTCTACTAGTACCTCCTCTCCTCCCTCGGGTCCTGTCTTTCTTTTTTTGTGGTTTAGTGGAGGTTGGATTTCTGATACATGTTTGATTATTTCCACCTCTGGGAAGATGTGATCTCTTTCCTTCCTCCACTCTAAAAAAGAAAAATTTGATTTAATGGCTGGTGTGGGGAGTGGTGTATACGAGATGCTCTCCACATCACTCTCTGATCCTATATCGGACAGCAATGTGTATCTATTGCTGACCGTGACAGGAATTGATTGTGGTAATGTTAGTGCATCATATCGCTCCTTGGCTCTTTTTTGTTGCAGATATAGATTTTTATCATGCAACGGTTGTTTAACCGGAACGAACGGTGTGGGAACCAGTACATTAGTGGAGGTTTTTTTTGGGACATTGATAGCTCCCTTTTGTATAAATCTGCTCCTTTTAGCATTGGATTCTTTAGGTCCTATCGTTACACTGGGTTTCTTATTATCTACATTTGTAACATTAATCTCTTTGGATTTCTTTGCCCAATCTCTCTGACAACCAGTGTCATAGTCTTGTTTATCCCTGAAAAATTTTTGTTGTTTGATTTGAACTATCTCTAATTCAGCCTGATCTAGCCTTTTCTTAATAGTCGGTTCTAGAGCGAGCAACTCTTTGTTGTCTTTATATGGATCTAACTGGATCCTAGAGTGAAGACTTCTAAAGGTAAGAAAAACATTGAATGTATGTAAATTTTATGTTTCAGGAATTTTGATTGTATTTTTTTAATTTTAATTTTTGTGCTTGCCCATTGATTGCCAATGTATTTATTTATACCCCTTTAGGACTGTAGATAAATACAGTGATAAGCAATGCATTCTTTAATTATGGGATTTTTGTTGTGTTTTAAAAATTTTATTTCTGTAATTTTTTGGTGTTTGCTTTTTTATTGTGGTTTATTTTTGGTGTGTTTCTTTTGGTTATTGTTTTGTTTTTAGGTTCACCATTGACTGTGACAATGGTAAATCATGCCCATATTATATGGTCATGATGTACAGTACCACTGTGCCAATCAATTGGGTTCTTGGCATTTGTAATGTGTATATTTTTTATGTAATGTATTTTTGTAAGAAATCTTCTTTTTCTAAAAAGAAGCTTAAACATATGCAAGCATATGAATGATTACAGAACACTTGTTGAAATGATGAAATGATGTGTTATAGAAGATAAATGGGTTTTAACACTAGAATGAGTTTGAAGGTTATTTTTGTATATCTTCTAGGATTCATTACATGTGAAGACTATTCTAATAACAAGAATTGACACAAAGGTCATACTATGGTTCCAAGTTGCTCAAACTGTTACAGCAGCTGGTGTGTTAATAACTATAACTATAACTACATGATACATAAAGCTTGGCCCCCTGCAGACGCACTTACCAGAACTCCCTCCTACTGTCTCTGTACGTTCTCCCTACCTACCAATTAGATTATAAGCTCCTCGGGGCAGGGACTCCTCTTCCTTAATGTTATGTTTATGTCTAAAGCACTTATTCCCATGATCTGTTATTTATATTATCTGTTATTTATTCGATTACCACATGTATTACTACTGTGAAGCGCTATGTACATTAATGGCGCTATAAATAAAGACATACAATACAATATAATACAATACAACTACTTCAGCGTAAGTCCTAAATTGGGATAAAATGCGGTCATAGCCATTTATATTCTGAAATAACCATTTCATGAGCTTTAAGATCCTTATACGTTTAGAAGAAGTTCACATGACATCAGTACTATACGTGAAAATCATCTTAGGATATAACACTTAGGGTGGGGGTAGTGTCCCTGGGAAGGGTGTTTAGGCCTCCTGGGTGGGTAGCAGGGGAGGGTGTGTTAAACTCCAATTACTATAGCGGTTACTAACTGGTAAACTGATGAAGGGGTTAGGGGCCATTAGATTGTGTTTTTGATTGTTATGTTGCAGCCAACGGAGGACAAGGACGGTGATGAGGATGAGGACCGCCTTTACCCTTGCATGTGTAAGTGCAAATTTTATTTAGTTTATGCTGGTTTTATTTTTAATGGGCAAGTGAAATATTATCCATTATTGTACTGTATGGATTGGGGTAGGGGGGCTGTATTTATTTGAATGTATTGCACAGCAATTTTTTTTATTCTGCACTGTATTGATACCACAGGCTGGTGGGTGTCCACGGGGACCATTCAGAGGCCCATGGACACCCGGGGGGAGAACTTGGAGACCCCCAGATAACCACTGGGACTATCCGGAGGGTCCTGGAAACCCACAAGGCCCACCTGGATGCCCCGGATCAGCTGAAGGCCCCCAGGCACCCACTGAAACCACTTGGACAACCCCAGACACCTGCGGGGCCCCCATACACCTGTGGAGACCACCCGAAGGCCCCTGGACACCCACAGGGATCATCCTGAGACCAGCTTGGTGCTAAAATATTGGGAGATTTTAAAGGTCGATAAGCTTATCACTGATTTGTGAATTGCTAATACTAGCAAAAAAAGTGAATTTGGCTTTTTTTGGCCTGTTGAATGACTATTTTGCCTCAGGCTGTTAATGGTCATTTAAAAAACAATATTATACTGCAGTGTTATCACTGCTTTGTGAATAGCAAAGAAGGCAGTATCGATTAATAAGGGCATATATCGACCAATAAACTACTTATCACAGCTTTGTGCCTTGGCCCCTGTCTCTCTGTAATTGATGTCACTTGGAAAGCATTAAACTGCATATTTACAGTAATAGAGATGTGTGAACCTGGCTGAGATTCATTACGCTGCAGTCTGAATCAAGCATTTTATCAAAATGGCCCAAATTGTTAAAAAAAAAATCGCTATTTTTCCTGGAAAAATAGCAATCTTGTGACTTAAAAAATATATATATTTTAAAGTTCAATCGAATTTTGAAAGTGAAAGTAATCAAAAATGCAATGCATATGCAGTAAGAGAAAAGGTAAGAAGGGCCTCAACCTCTTTATATAAAAAGTTAGTGTCAGATAGTGAATTGATAAATTTTAAATATATGGAGGGATGGGAATATAATTTTCAAACAGATCTCAAAAGATGAATGGGGTGATGTTTGGAAAGGAGTAGCCAAGATGTATATTTGCACTAGAAAACTGGAAAATGCATATTAGATGCTATTTAGATGGTATTTGACCCCAAAAACATTAATCAAGATGTATCCTGGTTACCCAGATTTGTGTTGGAGGGTCTGTGGAGGTGTTGGAGATATGTTCCATATTTGGTGGAAATATCCAAAAATAGCGAAGGTGTGGTCCAAGATAAAATACTGTCTTGAGGAGATATTGGAGGTAGGATAGCCCTGGATCCATTGGCCTTACTCTTAGCCAAACCAATTGAATCATTGAACCACCACGAATGAATGAATGTCTTTATTTATATAGCGCCATTAATGTACATAGCGCTTCACAGCAGTAATAGTTACAATCATATAAATAATAAGATATAAATAACACAAAGGGAAGAAGTGCTCAGACATAAAAGCAACATTTAGGAAAGTGAGTCCCTGCTCCGAAGAGCTTACAATCTAATTGGTTGGTAGGAAGAACGTACAGAGACAGTAGGAAGGCATTCTGATAAGTGCGTCAGCAAGGGGCCAAGGTTAATGTGTGAGGTGTTAATTATCAGCCATGGAGCTTCTCATATGCTTCCTTAAGCAGGTGTGTTTTAAGGTGGGTCTTAAAAGTGGATAGAGAGGGTGTTAGTCGGATATTGAGGGGAAGGGCATTCCAGAGCTGTGGGGCAGTCAGTGAGAAGGGTTTAATGCGACAGAGGGCTTTAGATACAAAAGGGGTAGAGAGAAGACATCCTTGAGCCAAACGCAAGAGCCGGGATGGTGTATAGCGAGAAATTAGGGCTGAGATGTAAGGAGGAGCAGAAGAGTGTAAAGCTTTAAAAGTGAGGAGGAAAATTGAGTGTGAGATATGGGATTTGATGGGAAGCCAGGAGAGGGATTTCAGCAAGGGAGACGCTGAGACAGATTTAGGAAAGAGTAGAGCGATTCTGGCAAGCTTGGCTCCCACATTCTCACAGCCGCCAGATGCGCAATAGCTGCAGCCTGGAAAAATACAGAAGCGCCTTCCACAAAAACGATAAGGAAAAGGATAAACGAGGTCATGACAATGGATAAGCTTACAGCATGCATAAGACATACCGTACAACAAAGACACATTACAAGATATGGGACCCATGGCTCACATAGGTCGGATAGTTTCTAACCTAAGTTAATGAGGATAGACGTAGAGCTGGGTAACATTCTGATCCTACACATCAAAGAGAGGATTCCTTTTTCTTTACAGCTTGCCAAGTCGAAAAATGATGGTGAGACAACCTCCCATCTGCCTCCCCCCCCCCGATTATATCTTCCCCGCTGATATATTAAAATGAATTTTTGGCAGAGTGGTTGCACCTCCTCCCTCTTCCCCCATGATGGGGCTTCTGCGGCCGCAAGGGGGCATGCAGGGGAGGTGGAGAGGGCAGATTACATATCTAATCTCCTCCCACAGTCTGTGTATTTTTGTACGTTGTATTATTCAAGCATATTATGTTTCGTAAATATGATTTTCCCCTCTTTATTCTGTACCCCAAACGAGAAAAGTTCAAAAATGCCGATTGATTTTTCAGCATCGATCGAATTTGCCTCAAACGTTTGTAATGAAGAAACATTTTTCTTCAAATAGAAATACTGTAAATGATATTCATCACGTCCAAATAACCACGCAAAATGTTTCCCATTTCAAATATTTGCCATGTGATTCTCGGTTCTAGGACTGGCTTTTTGGCTGTTTTGGATCATGTGATCCAGTGGTATACATTTAATTTGTTGGAGATGTTACCATTTCACTCTCTTTTTTTACCCTACAATTTCTTGTGCTACAACTTTTTGTCCAGAAACATTAAGACCCACATTTAATAACCGTGGCTTTTCTATAAAACAACTTCTGCTGCTGGAGTGGCCAATCCAAGGAATGAGCCATAAGGTGTTGGATGGGCCATAAGGTTTTCCAGTCTCTGAAGGCTCTGGAATACTACAGCTCAGTTTACAAAAACAAAACCTGTATGTCTTTTTAAATATTAATTTTAAAAAGATTTTTTTGAATTCTTCAAATTATTGCATGCCAAGTTGTTCTGTTTTTACTTATTTTTATAATTACTCATTTAGCAAGGAAGGTGATAGTGTGTACCACAGATGATGCCCCCCTTTTTCAGCAATAGCTGATGAACAGTGAAGTAGCCCGAAAAAGGCATATATAAAACACTGTGTCTTTTTCCTAAATGCTACTTTTATGTCTGAAGCATTTCATCCCATTATGTCTCATTTCTATTATGTGTTATTTATATGATTGTCACGTGTATTAGTGCTGTGATGCACTAATATTGTACATACAATGTATAGTGCAGTCTGGTTATATTCTGAGACTTAAAATTTAAAATTTAAAACCAGAGACAGAACATAAAACACAGACAGAGCTCAGTGAACGTCCAGTGAAACTCATACACGGTACAGTGCCTAAATATATATGTATAAATATCTATTAAATAAAATGGTCTTTTAGTTTAACATTTTGGCCAAATTGTTGTAAGCCCCTGAGCCACTGCACGGCAGACCACATTCTTCAGGGGTCTCTAACACTAATATAAATTCTTAATAACCTGTGCAATACCAGGAAGAATGATTTATAATAAATCTGTCAATATTAGTTGCAAAGTTCACAGTCTGATTGAAGCTTTTATTAACCTGTACATTACCAGGAAAAGCACTCTGTATTAGATTTGTCACAATCATACTGCAAGCTAGCAAGTTCCCCTGAGAGTGGGAGATGCTATGGAGTGAGCTTGCATCACTGCCGCCAATTGCCTACAAATAATGCTGCTACTAGGTGTGAGCTACTGGTTCTTGTGTGTCCCACACGGCCCCGACATTAATACAGAGGACTTCCAAGGCATTGCTTTTCGGAGGGACCTCTTTTGCCGAACACTACGTGGGAGTCGTTCCGTTTCTGGTTTCGGCTGCACGAAGGAGGGACACGTGACGACGCCATTGCCCCGAGCCGGACTGTGAGGACCGAGTTGCAGGCACATGAGAGCCTATCTCATACATGCTTTTTATTGCTGTACCTTTGTGAGTAGGCAATCGATCGATTTTATGTTCCTTGAAATACAATTTTTATTATGTTAATGCACTAGGTGTGCGCCTGTTTTTTCTTTTCTTTTTTTTCAGATATGGTTAGGGACTGGTGATCCCTTTAAAACGGGCGGCAGGAACCTGGTTGCTATTATCATTGGAACAGGACTTTGTATATTCAAGGGTTTTTTCATTTTTTCACTTTTATAATATATATTTTTTATATTCATATATTTTTATTTTCTATTTTTTATTAAACTTACAATATATAGGTATTTTAATTATAATCAGTGTTGACAAACCATATTGAATCAATTTATTGTATTTTTTATTCAGTCTTTTTCACTGTGTATTAGCTAATATCTTGCCGCCCCAGTACACGCATTCATGATTAGTTTTACTGGTTCTTCAAATTATTTACTTTAGTCAGGATAAAATAGAGGCGCTACTTCATTTCTTGTTTGTTCTGATATATATATATATATATATATATATATATATATAGATAGATAGATAGATATATAATACTGAGTTAAGTTATGGTGAGTAAAAAAAGTGACAAAAACCCTCCACAGCAAAGCAAATATGCAAATGTAAATACAAGTGTATGCTCATCTGCATGTCTTAGGCAGGTCTGCAACCCCGCCTTTCCCCATTATCACCCAGCACACAGCACTTCCACTGCAGCAAGGGATTCTGGGAAATGACATGCAAATGAGCACACAGTGCCACTTTTTGCTTCAAAAACCATTTTTAACATGGTTCCCTATAGGCTTAAGCTTGCTGCATGGTCACAGCTTTGAGCACAGCCAGGGTTAAGGTGCATACCCAGAAAACCACCCACAGACAGCTGTTTCGACCTTAATGGGTCTCATCAGTGTGGGGTTGATTAACTGGGTATGCAAAGAAGCTGTGACCATGCAGCAAGCTTAAGCCTATAGGGAACATGTAAAAATGGTTTTTGAAGCAAAAAGTGGCACTGTGTGCTCATTTGCATGTCATTTCCCAGAATCCCTTGCTGCAGTGGAAGTGCTGTGTGCTGGGTGATAATGGGGAAAGGCGAGGTTGCAGACCTGCCTAAGACATGCAGATGAGCATACAGTTGTATTTACATATATATATATATATATACAGTGGTTGACAAATCACCAAAAAATCTACTCGCCACAAAAAAATCTACTCGCCACCTAGTACCAAACGTGTGCTGCTTGGGCCAATATTTACTCGCCCGGGGGTTAAATCCACTCGCCCGGGGCGAGCAAATGTATAGGTTTGTCGAACACTGTATATATATATATATATATATATATATATATATATATATACAGTGGTTGACAAATCACCAAAAAATCTACTCGCCACACAAAAAAATCTACTCGCCACCTAGTACCAAACGTGTGCTGCTTGGGCCAATATTTACTCGCCCGGGGGTTAAATCCACTCGCCCGGGGCGAGCAAATGTATAGGTTTGTCGAACACTGTATATATATATATATATATATATATATATATATATATATATATATATATATATATATATATATATATATACACATAATATTTGGTGGGTGTTGGAGTTAGAGCGTGCTGGGTATGTGTGTGTTAAGTTTGTATAGTCCTCAACAGACAACTACATTATCAGAGATAATAGATATCTATTATGTTGATTTTATACTGTACATCATTTTGGCAGGCAAGGCTAAAAATGGAATTGAAATCTTCAATCTAACATTTATAAATTATATATGTTACCAGACAGATGATGCCTCAATTAAGTAAATCTCCATGCCAAAAATTAGTTTGTAGATATTGTATAGATGCAGCCACCAAGATTCGACCATTTCTTGGGAAGAATTCCTAGGCTAGGCGTGAGATTTCAGCTCATTTTCACGTGTTTAGGAGCGAGTTTCCTGGTGTTTTGAAAGAGTGCAGAAATTGACATTTAGCGTTGTCTGCAATACTGGCCAGAAACTCAAGTGGGCGATCGCGAGTTATTCTGTTTTTTTGTGTGTCTTACAAATCTAATAGCAATGCAAACTGTCACTTACAGTACAGTATTCCCGTTCATGTGTGCATGATCCGATATCACACAGATGTTTAGTACCGATAGACCTCTAGGCATGGAAAATCTGTGGCCATCTACAGTATGTACATACTATACTGTAGTCTCTTTTTCCAAATGTAAAATGTTTATTTTTCTTCAAACGGGCTGGCTCTTGGATGTCTTGGCTTCTAAAGAAAGAGCCAACAGAGCCAATATTCAATATCAATAACTTACATTATTAAATGTAGAGGTTTTTTTTAGGGTTAGTGGTGCAAAAGCATGACATTGAGTACAGTGCAGTGCTTTACATTATGATTATTTTTTTTCTGTACAATACTATCCAGTGTGTATGTCACAGTGTGTCTGCGCATGCTTGTCACTATGGAACCTGGTTGAAATGCATACTGTTTGTGTGTCACAGTGTTTCTGTGCATGCATGTCACTATGAAACCTGGTGGAAATGCATATGCCTGTCACAGTGTTTCTGCGCATGCATGTCGCTATGGCAACCTAGTTGAAACACATATGTGTGTCATAGCATTTCTGAGCATGCGTGTCACTGTGGCACCAGGTTCAAAATAAAATTACAGTACTGTATTATACAGACCTGTAGTTGTATGAATTACAGTACTGTACAATAAATTACCTCATTGTGTCGCTCGATGTCCAATGGATGCCATACAGTACTGTAGGTTACCACAGAATCTATGGGGCCAATTCACAAAGCAGTGATAAGTGGTTTTAAGTGCGATAAATGCCTTTATAGTGCAATACTACTGCACCGACACACTTTATTCGAGCAAATACCCAGTATGTACCTGGCAGATACCTGGAATGCGCCGCTCCTCACCTCTGACAAGCCCCGTTGCGTTTGCCTTCCCAGCCTGGGTTCATGCCTGGCTGACGGGCGGCTGATCTGTTAAATGATAATGATTAGGATTTAATAGGCTGCAATGCTTCGCGTGTCTACCAGATGTCATAAATTCATGAATTGTAATGCAGTATATATATATATATACTGTGCAGTATTGCAGTCAGCGGGAATAAAATGCTTCAATCCCTGCTTGGAAAATACCTCAATGCACTCGGGCAGAAAACAGTCACAAACCTCAATACACCCAGGTATACCCGAATTCGTGGGACTAGCCGAGCTCGAATAAAGTGTGTCGCCAGTGTACCTGCTGTGCGATTCACAAAGCAGTGATAACAGTGCAGTATCGCACTATAATGGCTTTTTAACACCAATAAACAGTCAGATTAAAAAAAGTCGCATGATAGGCCAAACAATGGCAAACCCGCTGTTTTTTGCCAGTAAGCTATTCACAAAGCAGTGATAACCGAATCATAGTATAAAAGCTCTCCAGATTTTTTCACCAGCTAAAGGCTGGCGCCACAGAGATGGAGACATACATAAAAGCATATTTTTTTTCTTTACAGCATTAATACAAGAGGCCAGCAGAGGTCTTTGGGTGGTCCCTTCAGGTGTCCGGGGGCCCTCGCGTGGTCCCCGTTGGCCTGCTGTACCAATCCGGTGGGGAATTTTTGTTTTCCCAATACATTGAACTTAATACACCCCCCCAACACATACAGTACAATAATGGGCAAAATAACGATTATCCAGATATGGATAATAGCTAATTTGCCCATTTTAAAATAAAAAGTTAGCAACCAGCATAAATAAAGGAAATAAAACTTTCTACTTACCCCTGCCATCTTGAAGGGCATCCTCGTCAGCATACTAAGGTCCATGTCCACCGATGCCAGTAAAAATACAATCTAATTTCGATAACCCCTTAATCACCTTAGCGGTTAATAACCATTATTGTAATTAAGGGGTTAACCCACCCTCCCCCGCTACCCACCCAGGAGGTCTAACCACCCACCCCGGGACAAATGTACCCACCCTGTACCCATTGATTGGCAAAAAATAATTGCAACAGGATTGGTATTGCAGGCAAGCGGGGACCCCCCG
Organism: Ascaphus truei; assembly: GCF_040206685.1. Lineage (NCBI taxonomy): Eukaryota > Metazoa > Chordata > Amphibia > Anura > Ascaphidae > Ascaphus > Ascaphus truei. The sequence continues at coordinate 82,160,236 of NC_134488.1, read as the reverse complement.
GAAGACCCCCAGACACCACCTGAGGACCCCAGACACCAACTGAGACCACCCGAGGACCCCCGGACACCCTTGGAGATCCCCCACAGGGACCTCCGGACAGTCCCATACACCCACGGGGACCAGTCAGAAACCCCCAGACACACTCAGGGACCACCCAGACACCCTGTTGGGGTCCACAGACACCCGTGGGGATTATCTGGAGGCCCACAGACACTTGTGGGGACCACCGAAGGATCCACTGACACCTGCAGGGACAATGTTGGGACCCCTGACAAACGCAGGGACAACCTGGAGGCCCACAGATATCTGCAGGGACCAACCATTGACCCCCAATCAGCCTCTGGTATCAATCCTGTGTATAAAAAAAATTATGGTTTTATGTGGGGGCACAGGGAGTGGGTTGTTTATTAGTGGTTAGTTCATATTTTAACGTTAATTATGTTAATTGGGGGAAGAGGGGGTGAATGAAGGGCCAAGTACCCACTTCACTCACCACCTCTGCCCCCAATAAAGCTGCCGTTTTCCTTAACCCCTTCATTACCTTAGTGGTTAGCCGCTAAGGTAATGAACTTGCCTCTAAATGCATTTTTATTGCATGGGAGTCATGCAGGGGGTTTCCAGGGCTGATATGAATGGGTATCAGCTCCAGAAACCCCCCGCATTAATCTGATGCAGGAAAAAATCATTATTTTTTCTAAGTCCTGTCTCGCCGCTCATTGGCAGCTTCTCCTCACTAATAAAGGGCATAAAACATTTCTGGAGTGACACACTTACTGTACAAAGATGCAACAACTAAATTAATCATATTAGCAGTGTTTTGCAAGTTCGCTTAGAATGTAATGGGAATGCAACCGGCATGTAGTGAGGTACAGGTAAGTATAGTACAGACTGGAAGCAGAAGGTAGGTTCACGCTACAATATGTACTGTACAAGTAAAGGTTTCCTGTGTAGTTTTGATATACAATATGCCTAACTGCAAAGTTAATGTAACATCCTCATTCCATGTCTGCAGTTATACTGCTCTTTTCCTTCATTTTATTTAAAAGAATAGTACTGTAATTTACAATATGCGGTTAACATTTTCAGATATTATAAATCTGTTTATCATTGATTAGAAACAGGATACTTTATAACCGGTGTAGAACAGTGTATTAATTTTGTGTGGATGTTAATACTGCAAATCATTCCAGGCCTACAGTAATCCTGCATTAATTGCCTTTGTCCCTTTTTATTTCTGCAACAGAAATCCAACAGCACTTGGGAAGGGGAGGGGGGTAATGTCCAAGCTTAATTTACTGTTTGCATAATAACACTCAATAGGTTGGCCTAATCCCCCCTTGTAACGTGTACTCACCACAAACAAGGCGGGACTGCAAAGCCGAGATGGGGGTGTTGGTAGCCACTTACCTGCAACTGAGCAGCCATGTCCGGAGTGCAAAGTGGTAGTCATGTAGCTGGGTCAGGTTAGGTGAAGTCAGTTAGGTGAGGTCGAGGTACTTGCCGTGGTCAAGGATTGGAGAGATCAGGTTGTCGTAGTGCGGTGCCGGGGTCCATGGGTATAGAATGAAGAATAGTCATAGCCATTGTCCAGGGGTCAGAAAAGGCAGGAGTCGGAGTGCAAGCTGAGGTCAATATACAGGGAGCAAGACAAGGCAAAGGCAGGACAGCAAACGCTTGAGGTTAGCACAAGTCACAAGAACAGAGTTTATGCTCAGCCAGTGTGCAAGAGGGATGGCTGAGCCTATAAAGGACAAACAGCCAATAGTGGTGAGCAGGAGGTTGCGAGCATGAGGTAATCAGACATAAACAGTGTGCTGATAGGGCAGGGCGGAATGCCCTACAGGTGTGGAGCAGCTGATAACAGTGTTAACCCCTTGTCTGCCTGTGACCACGCGGCATGTGCATGCTGTGGGGTGTGGCGTGCACTGCCCGTCTAGTCACGGGGTCGGGGCCTGGAGCCTCTGCCTCTCCCCTCCAGATTGTGCGGCGCTTGCGCGCATCACTCGTGATGTCTCATGGGAGCGGGGCCTATGCCTGATCCTGACAGTACCCCCCTTTCAGGGGCGACATCCGATTTTCACAGCGGTTCATCATGTCCATATAATATATACATGATAAGCCACTCTAGCAGTCAATGGCCAACCTAAAAAAAAAACAACAGCGCCAAAAAGACACAAGAATAAAAGAAATACCCAAATACCAAAAGAATAAAAGAACTAAAAAGCCTAAACAACACATCAATAAAATTAACGGTTAGCTGCTACGGTAATGAAGTTGCCTGTACATGTATTTTTGCAATGTGCTTGGCCAAAGCCAGAAATTGCGCGAAAATGCTTTCCCTGCGTTGAGTCATTCTGAATAGCTACCTAGCAAAATTTTGCCACAGCTGCTAAAAATGATGTATGAATTAGACAAACAAGGAGTAATTAAGAGTCAAGGTATGTGCAAATGTAAGCGAAACACTGGTTTTATCAGCTAAATTAAAGGGATAATTAGAAAGAGTTGTTTAAATAATTAAGTAGATTTTCATTGGTGAGTTTGGGTGTCCCCACCTTTCGGTATATAAAGATTAAAAACTTTGTGAGTTTGGACATCCCCATAGTGGCGTGTGGAAACACGTCATGCCATGGTCAAAATAAATCTCTGAGAGGAAATTCCATGTTTTAGAATGGCCTAGTCAATGTCTGGACCTAAACCCCATTGAAATGTTGTGGCAGGACCTAAAGCAAGCTGTCATGCAAGGAAGACCTGAAGCAGTTCTGTAAGGAGGATTTGGCCAAAATTCCTCAAAACTGATGTGACAGACTGACTAGCAGTTACAGGAATCACTTAGTTGAAGACATTGCTGCTCAAGGGGGTGCCACCAGGTACTGAATCTAAAGGTTCACATAGATTTTCACACATGGATATTGAATGTTGAATCATTTGTGGATGAATAAATGTTCAAAATGTATAATATTTTTGTGTAATTTGTTTGGTCAGGATATTTTTTATCTATTATTATGACATATTTCAATCCTAAAATGTTATTGGATCTTAATCTGTGAAAATCCTAAGGGTTCACAGACTTTTTTTCGCCACTTATCTCCATGATAGTGTCACCTCTGTCACTACAGTAGCTTCCCTTATATGGAAAATCTCACATAACCAGTAACTTGTTTGGCATTCTGTTGGCGTGCTCTCATCTGGAGATGACAAGTAATGAGAGAATAGCAAAGTGGACAGTGCACAACCTAAACAGAAACACAATGCTGAACGCAAGACTGTGACTATAAAAAAAAGGATTTATTAGAGCAATTATTATTAGACTTACATACAAAGGTAACAATCCTCTTACGCGTTCCACGTCCAAGGTGCTTTATCTTCGATTTGTTATACATATAGAATGGTATGTTTCAAGTGTAACTTTGCTTAATCTCAATAAAGCACCATACACATACACGTCCCTACTATTTATCTTGCAGCTGACACTTCAATTAGAGCTTTCTATCGCTGTATAAACTGAGATTGGCACAGATCGGTCTTATGTAAGACAAATGTTTGCTTGGACAAAAATCAATGAGAGTAGATGCAGCTTGGCAGTGCTACTCGAAAACTTTCCAATCAATGAAAGATATTTAAATTCACTGCTCTCTACAAATTTCTAATAACAGATCACAGTGATGCAGAGCTGAATGGATATATCTATGTGTACTGTACTTATCTTCATGGTTACTTGGGAGAACCCTGAAGTAAATTGTGAGAGTAATCTGAGAAGCAAAGTCAGGTTTCTGGTCTTACAGGTCTGTGCAAGCAGAGAGGCATTTATATGGCTGCAAGCATTAGCTCATACACTTGACAACCCTAGGATTGATGAAATATATGTCTCCTTCCTCCTGATCAGGTGACATGATTTAATTTCCTCTAATAAATGCATAAACAATATTTTATTGTAATTTGTTATGGTGCATTGGGAGAATTGAAATCAAGTACTGAGTTCAAAATGCCCATTCAACATAATTCTACAGAAGAAATGGAATAACCTGTATCCAAAAATAAAATACAAAATCACAGTTATACAGTAGGCTTGTAGAAAAGCTGGATGTGATTCCAGTTACTGAAAATACAAGATGCAAAGACAATTTTGAAGAAGGTTAGTCTTGTGCAGCAGTAAGCAATACACAAATAGTTGGTGCTACTGTGTGAGTGAATGATTTGAAATTGATCACAGGGCCCCAGTAAACTTGATAAGAAAGTTAATCCATGGCTCATATACAGAAGTATCAGGAAGTACAAAGTGAATCATCCAAAACTAAGCTTCTTCTTAGAGCAAAACCTAGAGCAAAACCTCTGCAGCTCGAAGGAAAAAGCTGTTATGTGTGTAACGCACATAGTAACCACTTACAAGAGGTAAATAAGGTTAAAAATTCCCGAATATTCTCATGATGCTTGTTGACCTTATAACTGTGCATGATATGAAATTAAGTCAAAATTGTGAAACAATTAGCATGTCTACTTTCTTTTGTAGAATATTTTCTACTTTGCACTAACTTCCCCCACAGTACTGTATGTACTGATGCAGCGGCCGTTATTCAAACACATCACAGCGCCGATTTTGAGTTCTCTGCTGTTCCCCATGCAGCATGAACGCGGCCAATCGCCCCAGGCACCCGCGCTTATCGCGGATGTTTTCTTTGAATTTCATGGATTCTGTTTCTTCATTTGCAAAAAAAATGGATGAATTGTAATGTGTACAGTTCTGTGCTAGTGTGCTACTGTGTCAATTTCATGTTTTTAAAAGCCAGAACACTAACATTCGTTTTCTGCACTCGCCGCACTCACATCTTAGTGCGGGAAGGCTGGAATTCATCCCGCGGTTTCAAATCGGGATTCCGATGTACATGACGCGGGAAGTGTTCGAATAACGGCCGCTGCATCAGTATAGCAATACTGTATATTGTTAGCTAAAAAGTAAAAAAAAAAAACCTTACAATCTGAAGTTAATGCTGAGTGAATAGAGAAGTTCAAAGATACCCCTATATATGCACTCTAAACCAGGTGTATGTATGTTTCTTGGGCTACAAGGTAAAAAATCCCTATACCAGAAACTAAAATCGGAAAACAACCCCACAAGGGGTTTAGTTAAACATCCATATTTTAACTATTTGAGTGTAATTACTTTATATGTATTAAACAATTTTTTGTTTTACGTCGTTTTCCGATTTTAGTTTCTGGTATAGGGATTTTTTACCTTGTAGCCCAAGAAACATAAATACACCTGGTTTAGAGTGCATATATAGGGGTATCTTTGAACTTCTCTGTTCACTCAGCATAACCTACGTATATTACCTCCTTTGCACCTACCGTTTTTAGGACCTTATGTTTAATAGGTGAGCAGTTTTCTATAAACCTATGCAATCTGAAGTTAAGGCCTGGGACCCGCTGCGCTCGTTGGCGCGGGCGGCAATGTAGCGAGTTCCCCACCAGCAGGGGAATCCTCACGAGCCGGTCCCGGTCCCCACTGGCTGCACAGCTGACTACACGCTGTGGCGCGTCAGCCGCTAGGAGACACCACAGAATGGTGTTTCCTAGCGTTGACGCGTCACGTGGTGTGGCTGTGAGCCAATGGGGAGGGGAGGCTTCGGGAGGAGAAGAGGCATCGGGGAGCGGGGAGGAGTGTAGAGTGAAAGCAGGTGAGTGCCTCTCTGTGTGTGTGTCTGAGTGCGTGCGTGCCTGCCTGTGTGTGTGTATGTGTGTGCCTGTCTGTGTGCGTGCCTGTGTGTGTGTATGAGTGCGTGCGTGCCTGTCTCTGTCTGTGTGTGTGTGTGTGTGTGTGTGTGTGTATGAGTGCGTGAGTGCCTGCCTGTGTGTGTGTGTGTGTGTGTGTGTGTGTGTGTGTGTGTGTGTGTGTGTGTGTGTGTGTGTGTGTGTGTGTGTGTGTGTGTGTGTGTGTGTGTGTGTGTGTGTATGTATGAGTGCCTGCGTGTGTGTGTTTTTTTTACTTACCTGCAGCCCGTGGCAGCCCGTGGAGGGAGGGGGGGGAAGAGTAGCAGGTCCCTCCGCTCAAGCCACGCCCCCCCCTCCCTGTCAATCCTCCCACTCCCGCCCACCTCCCGCTCCGGCCCCTCACGTCATGGCCGCGCCCCCCGACCCGTTTGGCCACGCCCCCCCCGCTCCGAGAAAAGTAGCCTGTAGACCGCAGATCGCGGTACAGAGAGTTGCACGCGCCGCCGGCAAGCAAGCCAGCCGTGCGGACGCGTGCAACGGGACCTTAGCCTAATGCACATAAAATGTTGCAGTGCAAGTTATTAAAATCAAAGCATTACTAAAGTCCCACCTTACATACTTTGCCAGTGTTACAACCTAATACATGTTAACTTACTAGCTACAGTACATATTTTACAGATATTTCTGGAGTATTGCACCTTTCAATTAACTAACTTGTTATGTTTAAAAAAACAGAAAAGAATAAGACAAAACCATTTTAGCCCTTCGGTAATCTGTCTCCCTGTCTCCTCCCTGTCAACTACAGAATATATATACCGTATACAGTTTAAGTAATGTTGCGTGAAAAAGGCGACAAAAAACCTCCACTGTTAGCATATAGCCAATAAAGAATATCACTTGTGAGCACATTCACATGTCTTAGACAGGTCTGCAACCCTGCCTTTTTGTACTTGCTTTGCTAGTCCAATGCTGTGCTTAAAAGCTGTGTGAACAGTGATGCATCATCTTAAATGGGCTCCATGTGAATGGATATTCTATATATATATATATATATATATATATAACACAAAAAAGACAAAAGGGGTCTAATGAAAGCACTCAAATTATGTGAAAATAAGAAAATGGATTTTATTAACAACACATAGTAATAAAAGATTAAAACATACCTAACCGCATACCGAAAAAGAACTGCTGATAAAAAGTAATGAATATACACATAAGTTAACACAAATTATATTGCATGTAAAGTCTGAGAGTATTGACTACTCTGCACCCCCCTGAGGAAGGTCCCGTTCAGCGGACCGAAACGTTGGATATATGTGCAAGTTTCTTTAATACAGTTTATAGCTGTTATACCTTCTGAGTGCTGTTGTCTCCTTAACTTTGCTGGTAATGTATGATATATATATATAACGTTGGTGAGTTGTGTCTTTTCTACAATATATTGTCTACTAAACTACCCTCCCTAACAATTAAGTCCAGGTTTCAGTGCAGGCAGTGTTAGGCCCAATCCGGGTTTTCCCATGCAGTAAGCAGCTCCCTTGTGTGACAAGTGGGGCGGGACTAAGGCCTGTGTTCTGCCCAATCCTTGTCTCAGACCTTTGACTCTCCTCCTGGTACTTAAGGGGCTGCACCAGCCAAATGTAGTAGTTCTTCTTTCCCATGAGAGAGATTGATTATTGGAGGCTTAGAGTCAGGGCTCTGACCACTTCCATCCCCTCCCTTAGGGGAATGGGAAATATATCCCTCATCCCATCAGGGGGTGAGAGAAGAGCAGAGGACCGGCTCTGGAAGCCTCAAGCCCCAAGGTTGAGGGACCGTTCGAGGAAGGGACAGAGCGTTGTACCACTTGTATGCGGATACACTGTTGGTGTGAGACTAAAGTTCCAGTTCTTTTATAAAATATACTTCTGCCTGAGACTACAATCCATCAGGGGGAGTATCAGAGGGTTCTCCTGCAGGGATTGTCTCCAGCATCCCTAGAGCCTGCAAGCGATGGAGGTGCTGAGCCACCAAGAGAAGGACTAACCATCACCCCAAAAGCCTGTCCTGTCTTCCCCATAACACTGGCGAAAAGCTCAGCATCCTGTGAACCAGCAAGTAAACAGCATTACACCCTGTAATAGGCAGATCTGCCAGAGGGTGGGGGAAAACCTGTTACATTTGGAGGCACTTCTGAGATACTCAACAGGGCAAGATTTGACTACAAAGCCAGAGAAAGGAGGTGCGCTTCCAGTTAAGTACTAAGAAAGATGGGGGACCAGGTGTAGTGTCCAGGTGATTCTTGTCTATCATAGCAAGGGACCAACTTCCCCACCAGGGAGCTGCCGCATCTTCTGTTCCCTATGTGAGGTAACCTGTGCAGATGTGCTAGTTCATGTTCTGGTTCATTGTCATCCTTAAGGACTGATATGTTAAGTGCCTGGAGAGTGGTGTTTTGGCTTTCTGGGACACAGAAACTTCAGGAAGGAGACTACAGTATCACAGTCAACAGGGTGACATTGCTGCATTGATGGGTAGTGTCCAAGGGAGGAGGATATTGAAAGTCAGGATTGCCAGATCCTCCATTTGAGGAGCTATCACAATACGTATAGCAGTCTACAACACAGGGAGCCACAGTGTGCTTTAATTGGTCTAACAATATGTGCATCACCCTTAAACACACATGGTGCAGGCTGTAACAGGCCGGGGTAGGCCTACTACAAACATTGACCTACCCAGAGACATTTGTAGACCTGGGACTGTTGCTACCAGCACCAGGAGGCAACAACGAAAAGTAGTCAAACCTTCACAGTACTGGAGAGACTGGGTGGAGTTTGATGATTATTCTGATGGGGAAGTGAGGGCTGAGAGCCTAGTTTCTTCCGGAGGAAAATCAGACAGATCAGAGACATTGGGAGTATCCTCTAGGGCATCTGAATCTGAGTCAAATGTGTCCTTAATCAGTACTACAAATGTGGGAAAGGTTCTACAATGGTGGGGCACCATGTTCCAGAGTTATTTCCCATACATTATCTGAACCCGGTTCCTACTAATTAGCGGGGACCTAGTAGATCACTGATGGGAGGAAGGGGAGTTTTCCACAGAGGAGGCTCTTAGGAGACGAGAGAGGGAGATCACGTTGGGGGCCATATAACCTACAGGTTTAGTTGTAAACTTCTATGAACCCACCCAGGAGCAGTTATTCTAGGTACTACTGGGCCAGGCTTGTGGTCGTAAGTTGACCAAGCTCAGCTGGGCTGATTGGTTAATAGTTCAAAAATTTAGGCAGTCCTACAGGTTTGACATTACCTATGTCCCTGAGCCCACATGAGCGAGATAGAGGACAACTGTGGTGAATGGCTGAGGAATGCAGTCATGAAACAACTAGCCCCTAAGTGTAGTGACTACAGGTACTTCACTGAAGAGTGGGTCTGCTACCTGATAAGTGTATGGCGGGTGGGCAGAGACATCTATATGGGCCGTATAGAGTACATATCTGAGCGGCGTCCAAAACAGGTGTTCTCGGTCACTGTCCAGAACATATAGAATGAATGGGTGCTCTAATTATACCAGAACCAACGTGTATATTCATCCAAATCACATATAATGAAGAGAGATAGGCTTCTATTAGGAGTGGGTATGCTACTAGGTGAGAAAATAAATTCAGTGAGCCTTCTTAATATCTCCTGAAGGTAACGGTGAATTGAAGATGAACCCCCTCCACTGTACCTCATTGGAGACAACAATAAAATAAAGTCCTGAAAATCACTCATCAGAGTATGTAGCCAATGTTGTATGATCAGATAATCTTCTTATATCTTACCCACTCCTTAAGCCAGTGAGAGTCTCTTAGAGGCGTGTCCAGCTGCCAATGGGAGTCAACATGGTAGAAAAAAGTGCAAAAAATGCACACAGAAGCGCACTGCCCAAAACAAGGAACACAGGTGATAAAATAAAGAATTTATTGCCCAATCAGAATGACAAAAAGGGAAGTGTAGACCCTCCTACGCATTTCACACAATAGTGCTTTATCAAGGTGTATCGTTTTGGGCAGTGTGCTGCTATGTGCATTTTTTGTTCTCGGTCACTGTGCCTGACTGAGGGCAAGCTGGTTAAAAAGCCTGACCCATAAAATTACTATTGAGGGGATAAATGATTCTCCATGTAAGGGAGTAATCTGTATTCCTCAGTCTTATGCTGTATGCATTGTATTGCTATTAATTGTTATGCATTTGTTCCAAGTGTTCCAGCTGAAGGATGGTACACACATTTAGGTTCCAAGCAGGGACGTTGGATTTTCCACCAGAGGGAGAGTGTAGCCATGTGTGGGTTTGGCTTCTAATCTACTCTCCCTAGCATTTAAGTCCTGGTATCAGTGCAGGTAGTGTTAGGCCCAATCTGGGGTTTCCCCTGCAATAAGCAGCTCCCATGAGTGACAAGTGGGGTGGGACCAAGGCCTGTGGTCTGCCCAATCCTGGACTTCAACCTTGGACCCTCCTCCTGGGTACTTAAGGGTCTGCATCAGCCAAATTTAGTAGTTGTTCTTTCATGAGAGTGATTGATTACTGGAAGCTTCGAGTCAGGGCTCTGACCACTTCCATCCCCTCCCTTAGGAGTGTGGGAAAGATAACCCTCATCCAATTAGGGATGAGGGAAGAGCAGAGGACTGGCTCTGGAGGCCTCAAGCCCAAGGATTGAGTCCAGGGACCATCCGGAGGAGGGGACAGAGTGTTGTAACAGTTGTATGGTGATAACCTGTTGATGTGAGAAAAGAGTTCCAGTTATTTGATAAAATATACTTCTGCCTGAGACCACAATCTATCAAGGGGAGTATTACTGTTCTCCTGCAGGGATTGTCTCCAGCATCCCTGGAGCCTGCAAAAGATTGAAGCACTGAACCACCGAGAGAAGGACTAACCATCACCCCAAAAGCCTGTCCCGTCTTTCCCATACCACCAGCGGAAAGCTCAGCATCCTGTGAACCAGCAGGTAAACAGCATTACACACCCTGTAATAGGCAGATCTCATAGAGGGTAGGGGGAAAACCTGATACATACATACATACACACACAAAAAGATCCATAAATACTGTATAGCCAAGATCTGCCTTGCTTCTGGGTGGGAGTGCAAAACGACAGTCATTTCAGATGTCAGAATATGGCAATCACTGCCCTTAATAAATAATGCCCTTTATGTTTTAACCTCTTATTTGCTCATGAATAATGTTTATTTCTGAGAAGATCTCATATAGATCTTATTATAAAAATGATTTGGTCCACAACGGTTTTCATGCAGAAGGGTCATCAGCAATCAAAACAGGAATCATTTCTCACAGGGGTACAAATAGACTCCTTGAAAAGTAACCAAAAAAATAATTTTTTTGTTTGTTTTTACAAGAAAAATATTTAATATACCAACGCATAAAAAATCATAATAGTGGAGAGTATAAACAGATTCAGCAAAAAATAGTCACAGAAAACACTGATAAAACAAGCTGTAAATAATACAAATAAAAAATACAGGATACTTATCACCCACTGAAGTAGATAGCCAGAGACTAATGGCAGATGCACCAAAGACAATATGTGGCACCCGTATCCAAACTCTGGAACAGAAGAAACAGAAAAAAAAGGGACTAAATGCTGGAACCAACAGGGAGGGAGAAGACACAAACTCAAATAGGTGCAAAAACATGAATATTAATACATGAAATGGGGGCAACGTTTTGGTTGACAGACATCTTCAATGTCCGTTCCCACACGACCATACTTGATTATGGTACAGTGTCTGCCAAAATGGAGCTTTGCGTGGCGATGCTTCTGAATGAGACCCTCTGCAGATTATATCCTTTGGTGCTGTTATCACTCGTGGCAGTGACACTGGAGACAGTTAGACTTACTACATATGTACTGTAGGAGGACATGTGCAGAGGTACACAATGGAGACTGTTTTAAGGTGAAATTAAAACAAGGCTTTATTGTGCCTGTCGCTTTAAACACAGCAAAAATCAACATAAGAGAATAAGCCAAACAAAAAAAACCTATCTCTACTTTGGAGACTATCTACACATGTAGCTCAGCCCTCTCTGACTGGGTTGGTTAGCTAAGCTATTTACCAGCCCCAAATCGTGGAGACATTTATCAATACACATAGATAATAGTCTTATATGAAAAGTCTTACCTGTTAGCAAGGCTGCTGTAGGGGAAGCTTCTCTGCTCTCTTGGAACCGCACCCTTGTGTGCACAGGCAATGTCAGGCTCCAAGTTTAGAATCTTGTCCCCTTTGTCTTGTGGTCAGCTTGTCGCTGAAGACATCTGTCCTTCCTTGGTTCAGCCCACTTGTGGACTAAGGAATTTCTGCTCTGTCCCCTAGTTCAGCTCAGGTGTGAGCTAAGGAGTCTCTCTTCCTGTCTCAGAGGCAGGCTTTTTCTACCACCTGTAATCAGCCAGATGGTGTTAGTTAATTGCCTACCAGCAGTTAACCACCCCACTGCTGGATTAGAGGCACATTTGTGAACAGGGATAAGTCCCCTGTTACATTCCTCCCCTGTTTTTGGGAAGCTCGGGCTTAGCACGGCCAAAGCCAATCCTTCCACTCTCATTCGAGATCTTTCTGTGACTTGAATGAGAGTGGATGGAGGAAGAGAACCCTCTGTCCCGCTGGGATTGGAGCCCTTTCTCCAGTTTATTTTTGTCTCCTCCCGAAGGTGCTTGAGATCAGCACTCCCCAGTCGCTCGAGGAGGACTTTTTCCAAGTAAAGTCTTTTTACCAAGTGCGCGGTCATGAGATTTCTGTTGCGTCGGGCACTCTTCTTTTTGTAGACAAACTGTATGGCAACAGTTGTAGAGCAGTTAGGACTAGCCCTTAGAGTTTTCCGCTCTTGAAGCGGTCTTTCTGCACTTCCTCCACACAACAGAGTCGCCAGTTCAGCTTCTTTGGGACTGAGTTGCACCTCCACCTCCCTTTCCAGAGAACGTCCTATCTTTTCAGCTTCCTCAGCTAAGGATTCTTCTGGCTTTGATTCTGCACTCCTACCTCTGTTTGTTGCCTGTTGGGCAGCTACAGGTTTGGCTAGTGCTTTCTTAGGTGGCTCAAGCTTCGTAATCTTGTTTTGAAGGTGAGTGGAGTCCCCAACTCTCACTGTACCCTTATCCTCAAGGGCGTTAGTTACTGTGGGATACCGGTGCTTGGGCAGAGCCAATACCTTTTCCCGTATTGGAGGGATCTGTAAGTTACTGGTCTGCAGAGTCTCACACTGTTTGAGTGCGTCTTGAAAGTCTCTTCTCAGGGAATTTATCTGCGCACTTTGCTTTCTCTGAGTCTGTATCAGTGTCTCCTTCATATTCTGGAGCTCTGTAATTTTTGTCGTCAAGGTTGCTGCTGCATCTGTTTTCTCCTTGGTGTACTGACTCAAGGGAATGGAACAGTCTCTCTGTCTCTCCAGCTCTTGCTCCAGTTTCTGGGCCTTCTCCCGCTCCCTCTCATACAGAGTCACCTGGTATCGAAGCTCCGCTTCCAATGATTCTCTGAAGACATGCAGCGTGGCCTTTAGCTCCTCATACTGCTCTGTGGGGACGAACTGGGTATTCAGACGTTCCTGCAGCGCTTGTACCTCTTTAGCAGCCTGCAGCTTTTCTTCCTGCACCGTTTGGTGCTTCTCCTCAGCATACTGGAGGTGCGTACGCAGACCTTGCAGTTGGTTTTGCAGTCGGTGCTCTGCTTCAAACTTTTCATCTTCTAAAAGTTTATTTATTTCTTTAAGCTCGTGCAGCTTTTCATTCTTTCCCTTGACATGTTCTGTCAACTCAGAATTTTCTAATTTTAATCTTAAATTTTCTCCTTTTTCAATCTCTGTACTATTTAGGGCCTCCTTGAAGTCCACCTTCCATTTTTGCACATCTGCTTGGAGGTGGGCTGTCTCCTGGCATGAGACTTCCATCTCCAGGTTTAGGTTCTGAAGCTCCTTCTGAGAGACTTTGAGATCCATGTAGGATAGTTTTCTTTGACATGTCCAGCTCCTCAGTGAGACTGTGAAATTCCTTTCTGGAGACTTCCAGTTCTGTGCGGCAGCTGTTGATCTCATGATGTGAGGCATCCAGTGCTCTGCGGAGTGTATGAACTTCCTTCTGAGATATACCTACCTCTGTCTGACTGTTGACCTCCTGTTGTGAGGCATTCAGCTCTATGCGGAGAGTGTGCATCTCTTGCTGAAAGACTGTCATCTCCTTCAGTGCCTCCTCATACGTCCGCTTCAGCTTAGCCATCATTTTATCAGATTGGCTCTGCTTTTCATCCATGGCGGTAATAGTAGAGTTTGCAGTATATAGATCATTCTTGAGATCATCCAATTCTGTCCTGGCCAAAGAGTACATTGTGAGCACATCTTTCTGTAGCTTCACATTATTTTCCCGGAGACGATCACAGTCATGCCTGGCAACCTTCAGGGCATCCCCAGGGCTGGTCAAGGGATCGTCACTCACCGGTTCCGGCTCCGGTTCCCTGGGATGGTTGGTTGAGATTTTTTCACTATTAGCACCGGACAGACACTTCTTTGGGGTACACGACTTCTGCCTTGGGCCCTCTGGATATTCGGTCATCCGCGGGATGACTTCTCCATTTTCTCTAGGCTGCAGGGCATTTCGGACCCCCTTTTCCTCCAAGATCTGCAGATGTGTCTGTTCCTTCCACGGTAAGTGAAGAACCGCTTTTCTTTTTTCGCCTTTTTGTTTTGGATGACACGGTCCCCTCAGGGATACTGGGGTATCCATCTTCATTTGAAATTTTAGCAACGTCACTGGATCCACCTGGCTTTTCTTGCAACTGTAATAGCTGACAGAAATATTCGGTGATCCACTGCTCCCGCTCTTTCTCCTGCCGATCATATTCGTCATCATAGGGAGCAGTCTTTTCGGTTCGTACCGAGTTCAGGCACCCCCACCATTCTTGGGGTGTTTTGTGGGTGTGACTCGGTTTGGGTTCCCCATAAGAGATGTCTTCCTCCTCATCGGACTGGAAGGGCCACTCTTCCGTGGGGTATGGTTCATTACAGGAACGCTGCATCTTATCCTCCATTTTGGGGCTATCAGGTGTACTTTTCTTCCTGACCTCAGGAGGCACTATTGCAGCTGTTGCCACTGTATTTGCTAGAACCCCAAATGGTTGTAGTCCTACAGGTGGGCATATTTTGCTTGTAGAGGTCATAGCTCTCACAGGCCTCTCTGTAGACTTTTTCTTCCCTATTTTTACAGAGTCTGTATTTGACTTCAGCTGGGTGGCCATTTTAAATTCCCAGGGTTCTATTTCTTTAAATACAGTGCTTGCTAGCTGCCCATTTTCTGGCTTCAGCAAAGGCATTTGCTTTACACTATTTACTTGCAATGTACAATCCCTCCGCTTCAGCAACAGAATTTGGTTTTCTGCTTGAGTTCAGTAATTTTCAGTCTCATCTTTGGGTATTATGCATTCACTCTTCACACTTTGGGTGCCTGTTTTACTCCCAGATACTGTACATAGGAAGACTATTTTACTTGCAGAAAAAAAAAACATTCTTTGCAGTGGAATATTTCTTACCCTCCCTGCAGGGTGACTCAACACTCAGCAATTGGCTTTGGAATACCTTTTACACAGTTCAGCAATCCCTTTTTCCCCGGTAGGGCAATTTTACACTCAGCATTTGTTTGCTGAAAATTCCCCTGCTTCAGCACAGTCTTGCATCAATTTTCACACTTTTCTGCATATACTCCATTCACAGCTGGTAGTCCTATGCGGTGTGACAACCTTTATTTGCAGAATCAGTACCGCTCGTGGGTCACCATCTGTATTCACTGCTTCAGCGAAACATTTGAAAACAACAAACGCCTATCCCTTTTAAGGGCTAACTCACTTCTTGAACCCTGACTATGGCTGGAAGGCAAACCCCCTATTTCAATGACCATATTACACTTTATTGTGATAGGCAAATAAGGTTTACCTGCTTCAGCAGTCTCTCCCTCTCTCCTCTTGGGATTGGGGAAAAGAGTCCATCTGTGGTTTTGTAAGTTTCAGTGCAGTGTAGATTTCCTGCTTGGGTGTGTCTCTAACTCTGGTCTCTGCTGCATGAGATATTTTTGTTTAGGCTGTTTGTAGGCAAAAAGCACAAAAAAAAACTCTCATCCCAAACTTCTGACACCATATGTAGGAGGACATGTGCAGAGGTACACAATGGAGACTGTTTTAAGTTGAAATTAAAAAAAGGCTTTATTGTGTTACGCCGGTGCTGCCCGCAGACCGGACCCGTCCCCTGTGCTGAGGTGGGACGTAGGGATACACGCAACCGCAGCAAAGGGAGCGTGTCCGGAGTGTGGTGTTAGTGTTGCCAGGCCAGGTATAGTAATGAAGACAATACTTGCCGGTACCGGTAGTAGAGGAGGAGTAGTTATTGCCGTTGCCAGGATCAGGGATAGCAGAGTTGCGGATGATCGAAGGTATAAGCCGTGTTACAGGGATGCCAGAAGTTACGAAGTCCAAGTAGAGCCGAAGTCAAGAGCCAGAGGGGGTAGTCGTCCAATCCGCGTCTATACCTGAGGAGTCACTGAGAGAGTAGTCAAATGCTTCCATACAGAGACTATGTCGAGCGACGAGTGATGGGAAGCAAAGGCATAATAAAGCTGGGCAGTCCAATGGGAAAAGGGGGCAGGCCTGGAGGACTGCAAGGAGTCTTCCCTGATAGCTGGGCTGTAACACCTCCCTCCTGAGTGTAATCCTTGATTTGCATGGAACTGTGTGATGCTTGGGGGTGACGCCTCACTGCAGGAGCAGTGGTTAAAAGTGCTCTGTTAGGCGTGTGCTCTGTAAGCTGGAAATGCATGCACATAACGTCTGAGGCTGGCGTGCGTGTAGGTGTGCGTGCAGGAGGGCGTGGGCGCGCCCGGCGCTGAGCAGAGGAATCGCCAAGGGGAGTGACCCCGCGACGGCGGCAGGGGTGAGGAGCCGTGGAGGCCGGTAAGGCAGGATTGTTTTGTGTGTCCAGGGGCTCCCTGCGGAGAGGGAGTGCTCAGTGTGGGAAGCGAGGAGAACGCCGATTCCTGACAGTACCCCCCTCTTCAGGAACGGCCTCAGTACGGTCCAAGAACGGTTTCTCTGGAATCTTTTTCCTGAAGGACTTAAGAAGGGCCGGGGCATGAATGTCCTTTGAAGGTACCCAGGATCTCTCTTCAGGGCCAAAGCCCTTCCACTGCACCAAGAACTGGAGCGGACCCCTGGATAGGCGAGAATCCAAAAGAAAGTGAACTTCGTATTCCTCGTTATTTTGTACAGTAATGGGATCCGGTTTACGAGTCTGATCCGGAAAGAAGTGACTGGAGATGAATGGTTTTAAGAGGGACACATGAAAGACATTGGGAATCTTCATACTGGGTGGTAGTTGGAGCCGGAATGCCACAGGATTGATTTGTTCACAAATAGGGAAGGGTCCCAGGAACTTAGGTGCCAGTTTAGGAGATGGTACCTTGAGGTTTATATTCCTAGAGGAGAGCCATACCAAATCCCCTGGTTTGTAACATGGCGCCGAACGACGACGACGATCGGCCTGTAGTTTCGATCTGTGGGAGGAGTTGAGAAGGGTAGACTGAATCCTGGACCATGCGGTTTGGAGGGAAGAAATGCGTTCATCTACGGCTGGTACTCCAGAAGGAATGTTGGGGATGGGAAGACAGGGAGGGTGGAACCCATAATTTATAAAGAAGGGTGACTCCCGGGTGGACTCGTTTTTTGCAGAATTGACGGCATACTCTGCCCAAGAGAGGAGTTGAGACCAATCATCCTGGAAATCGGATATAAAACATCTCAGGTACTTCTCCAGGGATTGATTGATTCTCTCCGTTTGTCCATTGGACTGAGGATGATAGGCGGAATAGAAAGAAGAAGAGATGCCCAATCTCTTCGTGAAAGCTCTCCAAAATTTGGATACGAACTGAGAATCTCTGTCAGAAACAATGGATGAAGGGATCCCATGAATCCGGAAAGTCTGTTCCGTAAAGCTATCAGCAAGGGTGCGGGAGGTGGGTAATCCTTTAAGTGGAATGAAATGGGACATCTTCGAGAACCTGTCCACGACCACCAAGATAGTGTTCATTCCTCTGGACCTGGGCAACTCCACGATGAAGTCCATAGAAATGTGGGACCAGGGGCGGTCGGGAACTGGAAGAGGTAACAGAACACCCTGAGGCTTTTGACGGAGAGTCTTGCTTTGAGCGCACGTGGGGCATGCGCGGGTAAACTCCAGAATATCTTGAGACATCCTTGGCCACCAGAAATTCCGACGAATGAGATCAGTAGTCTTCTTAAAACCTGGATGACCTGCAGATTTAGAGGAATGACCCCAAGACAGGACCTCTGGAACAAATTTGGATGGTACAAAGAGTTTGTTGTCGGGAACGACCAAGTCCTTGGGAATGCGTCTCTGGGAGTGCAAAATCTTGTCAAGATTCTTGAAAGTAGTCGTGGCGAGAATCCTCTCATGTGGAAGGATAGTCTCCAACGATTCCTCTGGCCTCTCTTCAGAAGAATGTATACGGGAGAGTGCGTCTGCCTTTACGTTCTTGGTCCCGGGAATATAGGACAGGTGAAAATCGAATCGAGAAAAAAAAAGAGCACAACGAGCCTGTCGTGGACCAAGGCGTCGAGCGTTCTCTATGTAAAGAAGGTTCTTGTGGTCCGTGAGAATAGTAAACGGCTCTTTTGACCCCTCCAGCAGATGTCTCCACTCTTGAAGAGCCATCTTCACGGCCAGAAGTTCCCTGTTACCCACGTCATAGTTCCTCTCGGCAGACAAGAATTTCTTGGAAAAATATGCACAGGGATGTAACTTATCTTGGGGCGTAGGTCTCTGGGAAAGAACGGCACCAGCGCCGCAATCAGAAGCGTCGACCTCCAGGACGAAGGGAAGTTCGATGTTGGGATGACGGAGAATAGGTGTGGATATAAAGGCTTCCTTGAGTGTCTCGAAGGCGGAGATGGCCTCGGGTGACCAAGCAGAAGGATCAGCTCCTTTTTTGATGAGCGCAGTGAGGTGTGCCACAATGGTGGAAAAACTCCGTATAAACTTACGATAGTTATTAGTGAACCCTAAAAAACGTTGTATGGCCTTGAGAGAGTTGGGTCTTGGCCATTCAGTGACTGCTTGAAGTTTACCAGAGTCCATCATAAACACCTCATCGGAAATGATATACCCCAGGAACGGAGTAGAGGTCGTATGAAAGGTGCACTTCTCCAGTTTGGCGTACAAATGGTGTTCACGGAGACGGGAAAGGACGTAGGAGGTGTGGCGTATATGGTCCTGGAGTTCTTTGGAAAAAATCAGGCTATCATCCAAGTATACAATAACAAAAATATTGAGTACCTTACGAAAGACATCGTTGATGAAATCCTGGAAGACAACGGGAGCATTACATAAGCCGAAAGGCATTACTAGATATTCGTAGTGTCCACTACGCGTGTTGAAGGCCGTCTTCCATTCATCCCCCTTCCTGATGCGCACCAGGTTATAGGCACCACGTAGATCCAACTTGGAAAAAATCTTGGCCCCCTGTAATTTATCGAACAGTTCGGTAATAAGGGGAAGGGGGTAACGATTCTTAATAGTGATGTGGTTTAAACCCCTGTAGTCGATGCAAGGCCTCAACGGCCCGTCCTTTTTCTTGACGAAGAAAAACCCAGCCCCTGCTGGGGAATTGGAGTGAAGAATAAAGCCTTTCTTGAGATTCTCCTGGATATATTCATCCATAGCGTGAGATTCTGGTAACGACAAGGGGTAGGTCTTGGACTTGGGTAGGGAGTAACCTGGAACCAGATCGATCGGACAATCGTAAGTCCTGTGTGGCGGCAAGAGGTCTGACTGTACCTTATTGAAAACGTCCCGGAATTGATGGTAAATGGAAGGTAGAATAACTTCGGGAACAGAGGTATTGGCCAGCAGTTGATGAGTCTCGCCTGACCTCGGCCTCCAGGAAATGGGGGCAGAGGAAGTCCAGTCAATGAGAGGATTGTTAAGCTGTAGCCAAGGAAGACCAAGGGGGATGGGTATCCCAGGAGCGTGAATGGCATCGAGAACTAAGATCTCCTTGTGCAGATGTGAGGACAGAAGCAAGGGAGGCGTCTCTAAGGAGATGTGGGCCGGGGTAAGAGGACGTCCATCGATACCGACGAGTGCGATGGGAACCTTCTTTCTCACGAGTGGTATGCGGTTTAACCTTGCGAATCCAAGATCCACAAAGTTTCCTCCAGCTCCTGAGTCAATGAAAGCGGCGGTAGAAGTCTTGAACTTATCGCCTGAAAGGGAGACAGGAAATGTAAGTTTCTTAGGGAGTTCACCTTTAGAAAGGGGACGTGGAGACATTACACCCAGAGAGAGCCCCTCTGTACTCACTGGATGATTCTGTCCCGGACGCAGTGGACACTCCCGAACCAGATGTTCCATAGATCCGCAGTAGAAACACAATCCCCCGGCGTGGCGGAACTGCCGTATCGGTGTGCGGATGCGTTGTACCCCCAATTGCATTGGCTCTGGCAACTCCAGTGCAGGAGTGTTGCTGGGAGTACTGGAGAACGGAACTTGAAAGTTATGGACGCGAGTGCGCTGACGCTCTGAGCGGCGTACCTGGATTTGTTGATCCACTCGGACAGCCAAATCAATGAGGACCTCCAATTGATCCGGCCTGGATTGGCGAGAGAGTTCATCCTTGATGGGATCTGCCAGGCCTTGCCAGAACATGGAGACAAGAGCCTCTTGTCCCCAGTTAGTCTCGGCTGCTAGAATCCAGAATTCCACAGCATACTGCGTCACCATTCGCCGTCCCTGAGTGATCTGGAGGAGAGAAATAGATGCCATCTCCCGACCAGCGGAAGAATAGAATACTTGTTGAAACTCGGCTTTAAATGCCGGGTAATCTTGGGTAAGATCAGAACGTCGCTCCCAAACCGGGGAAGCCCAAGCCAGGGCGCTGCCAGTGAGGAGGTTATAAATGTAGGCTACCTTCTTGCGATCAGTATTGTAGAGATGGGGAGCCATTTCAAACTGCACCTCACACTGGTTTAGGAAACCCCTACAATCTTGCGGTTCACCTGCATAAGGCTTGGGGGGAGGAATACTTACATCTGAGCTGCTAACTGCGCTTGCGGAGTGGGGGCTTACATCTGGTGGGGTCGCGGTCGGTACCCTTTCTGAGAGTACTGCGACCTGGCGTGTAAGTGTCACAATTTGATCCGCCATGGCCTGGTTATGCTGAAGCAGATTAGAGAGAAACTGTTGAAGTTCGGTCTGGTCTGCGTCTTGTGGGCTCGACATAATGTTACGCCGGTGCTGCCCGCAGACCAGACCCGTCCCCTGTGCTGAGGTGGGACGTAGGGATACACGCACCCGCAGCAAAGGGAGCGCGTCCGGAGTGTGGTGTTAGTGTTGCCAGGCCAGGTATAGTAATGAAGACAATACTTGCCGGTACCGGTAGTAAAGGAGGAGTAGTTATTGCCGTTGCCAGGATCAGGGATAGGAGAGTTGCGGATGATCGAAGGTATAAGCCGTGTTACAGGGATGCCAGAAGTTACGAAGTCCAAGTAGAGCCGAAGTCGAGAGCCAGAGGGGGTAGTCGTCCAATCCGCGTCTATACCTGAGGAGTCACTGAGAGAGTAGTCAAATGCTTCCATACAGAGACTATGTCGAGCGACGAGTGATGGGAAGCACAGGCATAATAAAGCTGGGCAGGCCAATGGGAAAAGGGGGCAGGCCTGGAGGACTGCAAGGAGTCTTCCCTGATAGGAGGGAGGTGTTACAGCCCAGCTGAGGGTAATCCTTGATTTGCATGGAACTGTGTGATGCTTGGGAGCGACGCCTCACTGCAGGAGCAGTGGTTAAAAGTGCTCTGTTAGGCGTGTGCTCTGTAAGCTGGGAATGCATGCACATAACGTCTGGGGCTGGCGTGCGTGTAGGTGTGCGTGCAGGAGGGCGTGGGCGCGCCCAGCGCTGAGCAGAGGAATCGCCGAGGGGAGTGATCCCGCGACGGCGGCAGGGGCGAGGAGCCGTGGAGGCCGATAAGGCAGGATTGTTTTGTGTGTCCAGGGGCTCCCTGCGAGAGGGAGTGCTCCGTGTGGGAAGCGAGGAGAACGCCGATTCCTGACATATTGTGCCTGTCGCTTTAAACACAGCAAAAATCAACATAAGAGAATAAGCCAAACAAAAAAAGCCTCTCTCTGCTTTGGAGACTGTCTACACATGTAGCTCAGCCCTCTCTGACTGGGTTGGTTAGCTAAGCTATTTACACTGGCGACACACTTTATTCGAGCTCGGCTAGTCCCACGAATTCGGGTATACCCGGGTGTATTGAGGTTTGTGACTGTTTTCTGCCCGAGTACATTGGGTTATTTTCCAGGCAGGGATTGAAGCATTTTATTCCCGCTGGCTGCAATACTGCACAGTATATATATATATATATACTGCATTACAATTCATGAATTTATGCCATCTGGTAGACACGCGAAGCATTGCAGCCTATTAAATCCTAATCATTATCATTTAACAGATCAGCCGCCCGTCAGCCAGGCATGAACCCAGGCTGGGAAGGCAAATGCAACGGGGCTTGTCAGAGGTGGGGAGCGGCGCATTCCAGGTATCTGCCAGGTACATACTGGGTATTTGCTCGAATAAAGTGTGTCGGTGCAGTACCAGCCCCAAATCGTGGAGACATTTATCAATACACATAGACATAGATAATAGTCTTATACAAAAAGTCTTATCTGTTAGCTGGGCTGCTGTATGGGAAGCTTCTCTGCTCTCTTGGTACCGCACCCTTGTGTGCACAGGCAATGTCAGGCTCCAAGTTTAGAATCTTGTCCCCTTTGTCTTGTGGTCAGCTTGTCGCTCAAGACATTTGTCCTTCCTTGGCTTAGCCCACTTGTGGACTAAGGAATCTCTGCTCTATCTCCTAGTTCAGCTCAGGTGTGAGCTAAGGAGTCTCTCTTCCTGTCTCAGAGGCAGGGTTTTTCTACCACCTGTAATCAGCCAGGTGGTGTTATTTAATTGCCTACCAGCAGTTAACCACCACACTTCTGGATTAGAGGCACATTTGTGAACAGGGATAAGTCCCCTTTTACATGTACTAAGAAGCCAACCCAAAAAAGCTAAATGGTGTAACAAAAATAGAACTGATTCATTTATATCATAGTGAAGTAAACAGTAGAGCATGGAGACTGAGATTAGTCAAATGGTGGTATTTATGTATTCCGAGTTGCCAACCCAATACAGGCTAATAATGTACAAAAATCCTTGCTCCAAACTCCTTATGGTTTATGCGTGCTGCCTGGGAGAATGGTCATATACACTAGAGAGATACAGCAGTGGCACACTTTATTCTAACAAATCACCGGCTTTTACCTGGCATGTTCCTGGAATGCCACTCTGTTCACCCGGAGCATGCCGCGCTCCCAGCCAGGCGCATGCTCGGCTGACGCGCGGGTTATGTGTAAATTGATAATGGTTCAGAATTTACTAGGCTGCAATGCTTCGCGTGTCCGCCAGATGGAATTAATTCATGAATTGTAATGCAGTATATATATATATATATATATACTGTATAACAACAACCCCTATAACCCCTAACATACAGTACTGTATGCATACACAAAAATTAAAACATCCAAAGTAATGTCCCCTAACCCCTTAATCACCATAGCGGTTATTAACCGCTACAGTCATTAAGGGGTTAACCCACCCTCACCCACCACTCGGGATGCCTACATACCCTCCTACACTAACCCCCCCCCGTGAGGCCTAACCACCCTCACCTAGTACCCACAAGGGAGGCCTACCCACATACCATTGGTGAAACACCCCCCCCCCCCACCCCCAGTACCCACAATAAAAACAACACAGTAACCCACAATAAACATCATTCTATTTATTAAATACATTACCCACCCCCTGTGCCCCCCCATAAATACATGATTTATTCTTTTACATACAGGGTTCATAACGCAGCCCCACGCGAGTCCCCGGTGGGCTGGCGGGGCACCTGGACAGACCTACAGGGTACCACCAGCCCTTTTTAAAAAGGTTCTGGAGGCCTGCTGGTGGGTCCCGCCAGCACCATGGCCCACAGGTGGTCTCCTTGGGTCACCATGGGCCACAATTGGGTCCCCACGGTAGGCCCAAGGATGTCTGGGAGCCCCGGGTCAGACCCACAGGTGTCTGCGGGGCCTCGTGTGGTTCCCACGGGGGTCTGGGGAACTCACGGGTGCTCACTACGGGTCCGCGGTGCCCCCACAGAAGTGGGACCACACATCATCATCCCACACCTACGGGTCGGCGGTGCCCCCACAGAAGTGGGACCACACAGCTTCATCCCTGCAGACTACGGGTCGGCGGTGCCCCCACAGATGTGAGGCCACCGCTTCATCCCCGCATGTGTCACCCGTGGAACCACCAGCCTGATACCCATGGGATACCCGAGGAAACCACAGGTGGTCTCCAGAGGTTCCACGCGGAACCACGGAACAAACCCTGAATGTAAAAAAAATAAACCTGGCCTATACATTCAATACATACACCCTCCCCCCCCCCCCCCACAACACCTACAGTACAATAATGTGCAAAATAACTATTATCCAGCTATGGATAATAGATTAATTGCCCATTATTAAAAACATTAACTAGCATATTAAAATAAATAAAGTACTACTGACCTCATCAATACGAAGTGTCCGTCGCCAGCAACATCCTTGTCTTGCCCACAAAATACATAGCCAATACAAAGCCAATACATTGCAATTACATTCAGATATCAATTAACCCCTTAAACACCTTATCAGATAATAACCGCAAAGGTAATTAAGGGGTTAAGCCACACTGGCCCGATACCCACCCTTTACCCATGAATTTGTACAGTGGCTTCATCATGCAACTATATACACAGTATATATATATATATATATATATATATATATCAGGGCCGTGGGAACCATATGATGAAAATGTGACGTCATAGGCCTTTAAAAGCCTATGTCGTCTCATTTTGAAGCCAGACGCCACGGAGGAAGGACCTCCGGAGAAGAAAGAAGACCAGGGCGTGGCCGAAGATGGAAAGAAGACCCCGCCCCGCCCGGAAGAAGATAGAAGACAGAAGAATACAGATGAAGATGAAGATGAAGATGGATTACAATTAGAAGACCCGTGGATTGATTTGGATTTTTAGTTTAATGTTTATTTTTTTGTATGGTTTATTATTTTATGGATTCCTGTTCATGGATTGGTTCGTGAGTAAGCTGCGCAACGGGAGTCGGTGGGGGCAAGTAATGGTAAGTGAACTAAAGAAATGTATTTTATTTAACTTGTTAATTTTTTTAAAAGCTTTTTTAACATGTGTATTTTTTTTTTTTTGTGGTATATCATTTCTTGCCACTGTATGTATGTATATATGTCTAGAGAGATATATACATACAGGGTAAGAAATGATGTTGTTTTAAAAACTTGATTTAATGTGTTTTAAATTAATTTGTCTATGCTGCAATGCTTTATTGTGAGTTTAAAGTATTTTAAAATTAGATAGATGTAATTGTTGATATTGTATTGTGTGTTTGAGGGAGGTCAGAGCTAGCCTTGGTTTTAAAGTTTGTATTCCGGTTGGTACTTATATTTTTTCACATGCTGAATTGTTCTGCTCGAGGCGTGAATTAGTTAATTGTTTCATTGTTCGGGATGGACTGTCAATTGTTTAGGGATGTAAATAATGATTGCTAATTGATTTTGTTTACTTGATTGGTTAAAATAGTTGACTTGTTTGGAGTACAGTATTTGTATTTAGCTTGCAATGATATTGTTAACATTCATTTGCAGAATGCATATGGTGCATAGATTTTATGCATCATTTATACAATGTAAATGCAATGTATTGATTGGAATGTGAGCTATTTCATTGGCATTTGATGATTTAGATTGTAAGATCAGTTAGGATTATTAAAGGAAATTCATTGTAATGTAGTGTGTCTGTATGGAGAAGTGTTATTTGTAGGACAGTATGGTTTTGATAACCCTTCTACATTTATTTGTATATTGGTTCATCATGTGTGTGTATATACTGTATATATATATATATATATATAACTAATATAACTAATATAGAACTTTCAGCTGCCACCTCTTTTTTGTTATAAGAGAGGGCGTAGCGTGGGGGACATGCTTACTTCAGCAGATCCTGTGGATAAATACTCTACCAGAACGACCTGGCTCAAACAATCACCTGGAGTCTACAAATGCAAGGGTTGTGTTAATTGTCAATACCTTCTGTTAGGTAAAACCTACACTGGCGACACACTTTATTCGAGCTCGGCTAGTCCCACGAATTCGGGTATACCCGGGTGTATTGAGGTTTGTGACTGTTTTCTGCCCGAGTGCATTGGGTTATTTTCCAAGCAGGGATTGAAGCATTTTATTCCCGCTGGCTGCAATACTGCACAGTATATATATATATATACTGCATTACAATTCATGAATTTATGCCATCTGGTAGACACGCGAAGCATTGCAGCCTATTAAATTCTAATCATTATCATTTAACAGATCAGCCGTCCGTCAGCCAGGCATGAACCCAGGCTGGGAAGGCAAACGCAACGGGGCTTGTCAGAGGTGAGGAGCGGCGCATTCCAGGTATCTGCCAGGTACATACTGGGTATTTGCTCGAATAAAGTGTGTCGGTGCAGTATGCACATCCACACAGTGGTATTCCCATAAAAATCTCGCATTTCTTAAACTGCGAATCACGCTTCGTAGTGTACATTATTAGATGCCCCTGCGGACTGTACTATGTGGGGAAAACAACAAGAATGCTGAAAGAACGAATTGCGATGCACAGGTCCTCCATCAGGAAGGCACTTTTGGAGACCACAGACCAAGATGAGTTGAAACACCAGCCCGTGGCTAGACACTTTAAAACTCTGAAACATAGCCTGGCCACGTTCCGTTGCATGCCGATCGCACAGGCACATGTTCCAAACAGGGGCGGCAATAGGAACAAACTGTTATTGCAAATGGAAGCAAGACTCATATATAATCTGAATACGGTGACCCCAAAGGGTCTTAATGAGGACCTTAATTTGGGATGTTTTCTATAATTGGCCTTTTTTATGATTGGCCTTTCATTTACTGTAGTTCTGCTGTTCCTTACTGCATGCACATGAAACGTACGGTGCGCTGCTGCTGCAGTCATTGTTTGTATTATCTTCCTGCCTGCTGTCTCAGTCTCTCTGTGTGTGACTCTGGGATATAGGGTATTGTAGGGTAGTAGTATGTATAGATATCAGACACGGCGTGACTAAATTGTTTTTAGTTTTCTTTGTGTAAATATGTATATCCCTCGTGTGTTCACATATCCCTTTCCTTTTGTGTTAGTATGGATGGTTTCTATGTTACACTGTTATGTTTGATGAGCCTTGTCCCATAGGATTGATCCAGTTTATTGATGTGCAGTAAGAGGGTTTTTTTGGCTACATTACCAGTTGTCATTTATGAGAAGCATTACTCCCTTTTTTTTTTTTTTTTTCCTCTCTCCCCAATGTTTGCTATATCATTATTTCCATTTTTTGGGTTGATTGGTGCTTTGTTGCTGCCTGTATAGACAGCCTAAGGCTGTCCTTCACTCTTTCTGCATGCCCCATTGACTCTAGCTTGGGAATAGCCAGGTACGCCACCTAGTGGTCGTTCTGGCAGGCAGACAAGCTGCAAGACTGACCTTACTATAGGGTAGATACATAGTAGCAGTGAATGAAGGCAGATCAGTGAGGTCATTACCTTCACAGACACCCCCTCCAAGATGGCGACGGCTCATCACACACACCTGGCAGGTGATTTTTGCAGAGATTTGGATTGTAGGTAATGTGAGTCAGGTGTGTTTGTCACATGTGGTGAGGGTATATATATGCTTGTCTATCAGTCTGTCATTGCACCCCCTTGAGAAAGGTCCTATTCCAGGACCGAAACGTTGGATTGGGTGACTTATCTTTTTTATTCAGATGCCCAATACAGTTTTTCATGATACTGAACCGAGTGCAGTCTTTCTTTACCGGACGAGAGAATGGTAATGTTGTTTTTCTATTATTTGAGACTAGCACCTGTCTATATGAACCAGTACATTGAGTGCAAGCTGTGATGTTGGTTTTGACTATTTTTTTATGAGCTGTGCACCTACAAGATATATATTTTTGCACTTGCATGGGATTTATGGAGTGGCAGTGGATTCCTGCAAAGTTTGCTATTGATTGGAGTAATCTTCAGTGACATTGACTTTTATACATTGACATTTTCTGATTGCAATATCATGGAGGAATTTGCCGATATGTCTGACATTTTTGCTAACATCTCTGATTCTATGGGGTATACAGATGAACAGATCACACAGATCAGATATAATGAGACAGCGGAGACTATCTTTGGACCAGATAAACCCACAGATGTATTTAATGATTTGGTGAAATTGAAGAAAAGAGAAACTGATTTTTATTTGCATGCAACCACGTTATCACATTATCATAAAGAGAAATTACTCCCTCGTGGGTTTCGTATTAAAAATCAGCCTACCATAGGCCGCAGTGACCCAGTTTTTTGTAAAAAATGGGTCTCAATCCTAAATAAATGTTCATTTGATCTAACAATCTTAGTTATTGAACAGTCTACAAAAGAGTTGGTGAAAATCAGGAAGGACATTAAGTCAATTGAGGATAAATATGGTGAAATACTGACAGCTGACTCTGATACTAACTGGTTAGAAAAAATACAATCCACTGTAGATACCTACAAGGCCGGTATTATTGCATACAAAAGGGATAAATTAAAACAAGTGAACCTTGACTATAAGGAGAGGAAGGTGTACAAATGGCTTCTGGGCCTTAATGACAACCCACAGGGTAGATCCTACCAAAAGAGGGGCTACTCTCGCTCCAGAAAAGGGGCTGTGGGTGGGTCCGGTTATAATACCAGTGACACTGATATGTCAGACGCTCAGGACAGTACTGCCAACACTGACCCTTTTTTAGGCCAGGCTTCGGCTGCCCAAAAAAAGCCCCCCTTACCCGACCTAGAAGCTGGAGACCGATCAGGAGGGGGGGTGGAAACCCAAGATTCCTGCCACGCTCATCCAAAACCAGGGCGGGCAGGGGGAGAGGGCAGAAACAGTGATTCTTAACATCTCCCAATATGAGTTGTCGCCAGCTGAAACCTCAGTCCTCAGTATGGGGCTATCATTTGTGCCCACTCACCAACAGAAATCTTTTGAGTGGGAAGTGGATATGTTCAAACTTAACCGACGATTGAAATTGAAGGATTACTTCAGCCATATTGATTCTGGCCATGTGGATACGAATGGTGACTGTATGAAACGCTTTAAACCTATCAGTACCTTTGACCCACAGGTGGTAAATTCAAGTATAACAACTTTCATGGGACTACTGGAAAGAGACACTAGGCATGCAATTAAGAGCCACAAGTCTAGTTTTTATAATTTAACTAGAGCACAACATGGAGCATTGAAATCCCTTAGAGACAACAGCAATATTATTATCAAAGCTGCGGACAAGGGGGGAGCCATAGTGGTGATGGCATACAAAGATTACCGGGAGGAAATTATGTCACAGCTGAGCAATGGGAACCAGTACAAAAAACTATCTGGTGATCCAACTGCTAACTATAAAAAAGAAATTGATGGTGTTATCGCGATGGGGAGCAGTAAAGGGTGGATCTTGGAAGACACTGCAGCATTCCTCATTCAGGACTTTCCGGTAATTCCGGTGCTATATACACTCCCTAAGGTACATAAATCCTTGACAGCCCCGCCGGGGAGACCCATCATATCAGCGCGGGGCTCCCTTTGTCACCCTATCTCTCAATATGTAGATTTCTTTCTCCAGCCTGTTGTTCATCTGATGGCTTCGTATACTAAGGACACCACAGACTTCATTGGGAAATTGGCGAGAGTCGATCAGGATCTGACGGATGTCCTGCTAGTGACGCTAGACGTGGCAAGTTTGTACACGAATATCCCACACCAGGATGGGATGAATGTCATCAGGCACCAACTTGAAAGACATCCTGTGGAGATGGGACCGCCCACGGAATTTCACATGACACTTATTGGTTTGATCTTGCACAAAAACTTCTTCAAGTTTGAGAAGTCATTCTATTTGCAACTGATGGGTACCGCGATGGGGTCCAATATGGCCCCATCGTATGCGAATCTCTATATGGATGCCTACGAGCAAACTCACCTCCTCAACGATGCACCACACTCGGAGTGCATTCTACATTACAACAGATATATAGATGATATCTTCATGCTTTGGAAAGGGACAGAGCAGGATCTGTCGGAGTTTGTGGCACACATCAATGGGATACCATCCACCATCAGGTTCACAGAAAGTCATGACACAAAGGAAATCAACTATTTGGATACAGTGGTCTTTTTGGATGATGGGAAGCTCGGGACACGGGTTTTCCACAAACCAACGGATAGAAACACTCTGCTGGATGCCAGGAGCCATCATCCAGCTACATTGAAAAAGGGTCTTCCATACTCACAAATGCTGAGAGCCAAGCGCATCACTAGTAATCCCTTGGAGGTGGATGCTGCGTTAGAGAAGATGGCGGATCGCTTCAGACAAAGAGGGTATGACAATGGAGAAATAGAACAAGCCCTTATTAAGGCCAGAAACAAGACCAGGGTGGAGCTTTTGACACCGGTCAACAAAACACAGGACATTGATCGTTTTAATGTTGTCTCAACATATAGGACATCCTCAAGGTTGATACAAAACAGTATCAGGGATAACTGGCACATTCTAACTAACGACAAAAAAATTGGAAAGAACTTTCAGCTGCCACCTCTTTTTTGTTATAAGAGAGGGCGTAGCGTGGGGGACATGCTTACTTCAGCAGATCCTGTGGATAAATACTCTACCAGAACGACCTGGCTCAAACAATCACCTGGAGTCTACAAATGCAAGGGTTGTGTTAATTGTCAATACCTTCTGTTAGGTAAAACCTATGCACATCCACACAGTGGTATTCCCATAAAAATCTCGCATTTCTTAAACTGCGAATCACGCTTCGTAGTGTACATTATTAGATGCCCCTGCGGACTGTACTATGTGGGGAAAACAACAAGAATGCTGAAAGAACGAATTGCGATGCACAGGTCCTCCATCAGGAAGGCACTTTTGGAGACCACAGACCAAGATGAGTTGAAACACCAGCCCGTGGCTAGACACTTTAAAACTCTGAAACATAGCCTGGCCACGTTCCGTTGCATGCCGATCGCACAGGCACATGTTCCAAACAGGGGCGGCAATAGGAACAAACTGTTATTGCAAATGGAAGCAAGACTCATATATAATCTGAATACGGTGACCCCAAAGGGTCTTAATGAGGACCTTAATTTGGGATGTTTTCTATAATTGGCCTTTTTTATGATTGGCCTTTCATTTACTGTAGTTCTGCTGTTCCTTACTGCATGCACATGAAACGTACGGTGCGCTGCTGCTGCAGTCATTGTTTGTATTATCTTCCTGCCTGCTGTCTCAGTCTCTCTGTGTGTGACTCTGGGATATAGGGTATTGTAGGGTAGTAGTATGTATAGATATCAGACACGGCGTGACTAAATTGTTTTTAGTTTTCTTTGTGTAAATATGTATATCCCTCGTGTGTTCACATATCCCTTTCCTTTTGTGTTAGTATGGATGGTTTCTATGTTACACTGTTATGTTTGATGAGCCTTGTCCCATAGGATTGATCCAGTTTATTGATGTGCAGTAAGAGGGTTTTTTTGGCTACATTACCAGTTGTCATTTATGGGAAGCATTACTCCCTTTTTTTTTTTTTTTTTTTTTCTCTCTCCCCATAGTTTGCTATATCATTATTTCCATTTTTTGGGTTGATTGGTGCTTTGTTGCTGCCTGTATAGACAGCCTAAGGCTGTCCTTCACTCTTTCTGCATGCCCCATTGACTCTAGCTTGGGAATAGCCAGGTACGCCACCTAGTGGTCGTTCTGGCAGGCAGACAAGCTGCAAGACTGACCTTACTATAGGGTAGATACATAGTAGCAGTGAATGAAGGCAGATCAGTGAGGTCATTACCTTCACAGACACCCCCTCCAAGATGGCGACGGCTCATCACACACACCTGGCAGGTGATTTTTGCAGAGATTTGGATTGTAGGTAATGTGAGTCAGGTGTGTTTGTCACATGTGGTGAGGGTATATATATGCTTGTCTATCAGTCTGTCATTGCACCCCCTTGAGAAAGGTCCTATTCCAGGACCGAAACGTCGGATTGGGTGACTTATCTTTTTTATTCAGATGCCCAATACAGTTTTTCATGATTACTGAACCGAGTGCAGTCTTTCTTTACCGGACGAGAGAATGGTAATGTTGTTTTTCTATTATTTGAGACTAGCACCTGTCTATATGAACCAGTACATTGAGTGCAAGCTGTGATGTTGGTTTTTATATATATATATATATATATATATATATATATATATATATATATATACACAGTATATATATATATATATATATAGTGGTTGACAAATCACCAAAAAATCGACTCGCCACACAAAAAAATCTACTCGCCACCTAGTATCAAACGTGTGCTGCTTGGGCCAATAGGAGCTCGCCACGATGTTAAATCCACTCGCCCGGGGCGAGCAAATGTATAGGTTTGTCGAACACTGTATATATATATATATATATATATTGTTGTTATATATATATATATACTATACACTGATCTTTATGAGGTGCTGGTATCCCTCTGCTTGGATTACTTGCCGCGGTCACGTGATCGGGACCTTTAAATGCAGAGGGATACCGGCACCTCATAAAGGGGGCCTGTATCTCGGGGAGCAGGGGGTCTCCGGACCTAAAACCAACGTGGTTCAGCTCCGGAGACCCCCTGCACATCTACACTATGAATAAAAATGTATTTTAAATGTATTTATTTATATTCATGTATTTATTTATATTTATTTATTTATTTTTTGGGCGGCTGCTGTGTGTGAATTTTTTTTATTGTGGGTAGGGGGGGTGGGTGAAGGGGGTATTAGCCCCAACGGTGGTTGTTTAGGGCTTGCGGGGGGTTAGCGGTAGGGGTTAACCCCTTCATGACCGTAGCGGTATTAACTGCTACGGTCGTGAAGGGGTTAAGTGCACCCGCAACCCCCCCGCAAGTCCTAAACTCACACCAAGGGCCAAATACCCCCCTCACCCATCCCCACTACGCACAATAAAGCGGGCACGGTGGGTTAACCCCATCATTGCCTTAGCGGCTATCCACTATGGTAATGAAGCAGCATTTCTGTATTTTTAATAATATTGAGCAGGAGCAGGGGGGGTCCCTGAGCATTAATTTCTGGCTCAGGGAAACCCCTGCTCACTGTACAATATTATTAAAATACAGAAATGCTGCTTCGTTACCATAGCACATAGCCGCTAAGGTAAGGAACGAGTGTTTATTTATATATGTGTTTTATTTATACTGTACATGTGCAGAGGGTCTCCGGAGCAGAAACGTTTTGGTTTTAGGTCCGGGGACCCCCTGCTTCCCGAGATACAGGCCCCTTTAGGGGGTGCCGGTATCCCTCTGCTTTGATTACATGCCGCGGTCACGTGATCGGGACCTTTAAATGCAGAGGGATACCGGCACCTCATAAAGGGGCCTGTATCTCGGGAAGCAGGGGGTCCCCAGACCTGAAACCAATGCGGTTCAGCTCCGGAGACCCCCTGCACATCTACACTATGAATAAAAATGTATTTTAAATAATTTTTAATGTGCCGATGTTTGCGCAGAGAGAGCAGCGGTTCTCTCTCTGCTGCAAACACATCTCGCCAGGGGACTGCCTATAGTATCATTGCTGTGCATATACAGTACTGTATGTGTATGTTAGGGGTTATAGGGGTTGTTGTTATACAGTATATACTGTATATATACAGTATATACTGCATTACAATTCATGAATTTCTTGGCTTCAAAGACAACAGCTCGCAAACGCCCCCATGCGTTTTTACACGGAATTGCAGTATTGCAGCCAGCGGGAATAAAATGCTTAAATCACGGGCGCGAAATAACGCAATACACCCCGGGAGAAAACGATACAAAACCGCACATAACCGGGATATTCCGAAATTCGCGGAGCTAGCCAAGTTAGAATAAAGTTGGTTGGTACTGTATATCCAAAGTCGGATACATAAAGATCCCTGGTTGTGGCGCACTGCCGACCTTTATATTATAATGCGGTCAGTGGTAGCAAAAAGAATTACAAGTAAAATCAATTTTATTTAAATAATAAGTATACTTAAAAAATAGATATATAGCCGTGTAAGAGTATATATCTGTGTGTAGAAGTCTATCAGTTATTCCTTACGGTTGATGTTGGAATGTGCATACGGAGCAGTCTAAAACCAGTAAATGACCAGTTTAGGGACTCATCTAGTATTTTTAATCTATTTATTTATTTATCATAAGCTACCTATCTCACATAACTATGTGTAGGATCTACTGTTTAGGTAGGAGCTTAATGTCCTCTGTCAGACTGCACGTGCGTCACTGTGGTCTGCCAGAGTAGTGGTATATCAAACCGCCTAGTGGAGAGATGAAGGTAAATATATGGGGAAACTTTAACCCTTTGTATGCTGGGCACGTAATAGTTAAACTATGAATCCATTATGTATAATCCTTTCATAGATGAGTACCCTGTTAATCAGTATAGTATTGTATTGAGAATTCCTGGTTAGGAGGTATAGATAGACAGGTAGGGATGTATATCCTAGATATGTAATGTTTCACAATAGTTCCGTAGTTTTGTATTGTAATAGGGGAGTGTTATGAGTCCTAGTCATTTCCCTAGGGCGCATACTCTGTCTAAAAAAACAACTGCGCATGCGTCGCAGCTCCTCCGTAGGTATCGTATTTTTGTGACCAGGGAAAGAGGCGAGAGTACCGCGGGGTAAGTATATCTAGATGAATGAGTGGATAAATTGTTTTTGTCCTATAGTAGCGGAGGGCAATGGGCCACATATTCATTACACTTGTACGTTAGCTCCGTTTACCATGTTCAGCTGCGCATGCGTTGCACTCGATACAAACATCCCGTTTTTCTCTACCAGTGAGAGGAGTAGAAGTGAAAAAGGAAGAGTTTGCCTAAATGCCTTTGTGACTAGGGTAATATACCTCTCTGTCTCTGTCTCTTCTCCTCACAAAAGGTACATTGTAATACAGCTCCTAATGGCTCTTTCCCCTGTGGGAAATGCAAAATTTGTGGTTACATTAATAAATCAAACAAATGTGTATCCAGTCAAACTGGAAAATCTCATGCCACTAGATCATTTATCAACTGCAAATCCACATATGTTGTCTACCTCATCACTTGCGGGTGCGGTAGCCAATATGTTGGAAGAACCATTAGGAACCTC